>NC_052017.1:121738452-122008452 GCF_015832195.1 Motacilla alba alba
AAAATAATTCCTCTACTTGTAGTTACAAAACTTTGGATATCTGCTCAACCCATTGGGTGGATGCTCAACCATTTTGTAAGCTCTGTGTATTTTGCATCTTTTGGAAATTGTTGCAAAATCACAGAAGCTAGGAATGGGAACAATTTGTTAAATCAACTTCTACAGCCCCCACTCATCCAAAACTGTTCCCTATAGTGTACTCTCTGAAGTTTTGTCCAGTTTAGATTTAAATGACTCAAGCAATGGGTCTCCTGGAGCCTCCCTTGAGAGGATACATTTTAAGGATATTGAATGCTACCACTAGAACATTGTTCTGTGGTCTTTGACCTTCATTTTCCTTCTTATGAAAGTAAGAGTTCTGCAAGCAGACGTAAAGACTGTCTGGAGAGGAGAGCTGATACTTGTCAAGATGAGCCAACTTTATTTTCCAGAATCTTGTCTATAAATGCCCAGATCTTCTTGAAAGTGAAGGCCTCCTCCCAAATTCTGGACTCCATCTATTCCCAAAATTAAAAAATTATTGCAAGTTTTTCTGGAAGGTAGAATATAAAATTGTCTGATTTCATATAATTTCAGCAACAAAGAAAAATAAGTACCTCACTCTACTGACAATTGTTTCTCCCTCCCCACTTTCACACCATGTAAATTGTAACAGTGAAATATTTGCTGTGTGGCAAATGGTCAATGTCAAAATGCACAATGTTTATAATAGATTCAAAACTTTATATGGCCTTTAGTCGTGTCTATAAAATACAGATATCCAAAGTTTTGTAGCTACAAGTAGAATTATTTTAATTGTCAGAATTCTATATTCAGTATTATTTTCCATCATAACCACATCAGAGTAACTAGAGATTAAAATGCCTGTAAAACATATATATCATGTTGACAAGCCTAATATTTATTATAAGAATTTGTATTTTGTCATTTTTCCTGACTAACAGTCAAGCACCTTTAAAACACAGGCTTTGCATGTCTGTACTTGTTATTTTTTTTTTAATTACTGTAGAGAAATTAGGCAGGGAATCCATCCTAATAAAAATACTCCTCCAGAACAGTTCTCACACAAAAATGAACCCTCAGGGGTGACTGGCTCATGTGACAGATAATGTTTAACTAAGAAATTAGCACTGATGTGTTAGTACAGGATAGAACTAGCTTGTTCTTTTAAAAAAAAATTTTAAAGCATATGGAAGTTTAGGAGAATGTATGGTGATATAAAAAGGTACCACTGAAAATGAGAACAGAGCTTCCCAATAAACTTCCCAGTTAGCTTAGTGGTGTATTACTTGCATTAAAGATTTTATATATTATATACCTGTAGATTGAGAACTTCATCAAAATGAGGAATGTCATTTCCTTATTCATATTTAAGCTTTTCAAAGAACCTTAAAACAAATTAGCTGACTTAGAACAACAGTGATAAAACGCTATAGGACTTCCATAAATCATACAAGGAAAGACACTCTAAAGTAAATCCCATGTGCTTTTTATATTGGTTACATTCTGGTTCTACCCAACGGGAAAATGCCTTTTTGGAAACCTTTCCTCTTCTAATTTGGCTGGTCAGGTGGGGACAGGTGGGGATTAAACTGTTTCTTGCCAATACAATAGTATTACTAGTTTTAGCAAGGTTGCCATGAATTCTGTTAGGAATAGATACCATGTTTTAGTGGCCCACCATGCTATTGTTTATCACTGCTGTCTGGAAAGTTTGGTAAATGGTGTGATATCAAACAATGGTAAGTAAACCAAAGTAGTGAGGGTTTTTTGGTTCTCAGTGGCGTGGTACTAAGATCAATGAAAAATGAAAGCTAATTAAGGCAAAGAAATTATTTTGCAAATAATAAGACCTCCCTACAAAATATGAAGAAAAAAAACCAAAACCAAACCTCACCAAGACAAAGCAGTATCTAAACTAGTATATGACCACAGTAACTTTGCAAACACCTTCTGGGCAGGAGGGGTCTCGGGGGGGGTGTTTCAGAAATAGGCAGAGATGAAATGAATGGGATTTTGCAAGAAAGCCAGTTCAACGCTGTAGGAGCCATCAAAGTGAAAGCTAGATTGTATGCTGGCTTGGGATCTGATGGGGGAAGTCCCTCAATAGTGGGTGATTTGTAAGCTCACATTCTTTTTTCTAACATTAGGTTGCCTGCTTCCTGCTGTTTCAAGTGAATTTAATATTCATAAACCCATCTACAAGCTGTTTACTCTGACTGAAGTGATAGGTGGTGGTGTTTAGTACCCCTGTACCACCTTATGGGGCTGCTTTGTGGCCCTTCTTCCACAACACGTGCTTTCAGGACTTGAGCATCAGTAGGCCAGGTTGGTATATTAGTTGAACAGCTTCTTCCCAAAGAAAATCAGAGAACTGGGAGGGAGTGAGATCACAGCCTTCTGAGACTCTTTTTTCAAAATCCTACAGATTCTTGGGTGCAACATGTATTTGCAGAAACTCTGTGGCTTACAGAGTGTTATTACAAAGACAAACATATCCTTGCTGCCTGTGGTAATTTCAGAAGTTTCATGTCACATTTATAAGAACAAAGATATTAAAGCTGATGGCCTGGCCAAAAATCAGTCTGGGTAAAAATACTCTGCACCCTCAAATTCCCCACTTGTTTCCACAGAGAAATGGTGTTCTTCATTTCCATTCCAAAGCTATATGGTACAGCATTGCTGTAGAGCAATAAACAGCTGCTCTATTTCTCCCCTACCCCATATATATAATAGGCATTTCACAGAGACTGTTTATGCCAGTTTAGAACCTGCTAGGGTGAAAAATACTATCTACATTTAAAATTAATTATCTATATAATCTGGTGTTTCGCCAGAAGATAGATCTTCTTTTGCTTTTGCCCCATAGCTATTAATTGCTATAATTGCTATTTTATTTCTTACACATATTTATCAAGTAGTTACCCACACTGTCTGTCTGATGACCCTGTTAATATTGCATAAAATTCCCCTGATCAGATTGCTTAGGGTTTTTATTGGAATAACTCACCATTTCAATGAGACACAATTGTTTTAGAACAGATGGTGTGAAAAGTATATGGTGATAAGTCATTATTTGTTCAAAAAAGATTTTGTTGACACTAGTATTTAAACAGTCATGTTAGATGCAGGAGCTAATTCAATGTCAAGGTGTTGGAGCTCACTTTTTTAAATCCTTGTTTCGAGTTCAAAGGAAGAAATCTTGTAGGAATGCTTAGTTTGAAGGCACATTAGAAAGCCGAACATTAAATAATTAGGCATGGAAGAAAGTCTACCTAAAACTTATTTTAAATAATTCCTGGTTCCGTCATGTTTAACCTGCCCTTTTAAAATATAATTTATAAACTGTTTCTATAAGAAATATTTCATCATTCTTTTAGTTCATTTATGTGTTTACTTACTGGTTTAGGAATCTTGCATGAAGTTCCATAAATAATTTAATTTTCCATTATTCCTTTAAGGGATTTTCTTTCTTTTTCTTTCTTTCTTTCTTTCTTTCTTTCTTTCTTTCTTTCTTTCTTTCTTTCTTTCTTTCTTTCTTTCTTTCTTTCTTTCTTTCTTTCTTTCTTTCTTTCTTTCTTTCTTTCTTTCTTTCTTTCTTTCTTTCCTCTCTCTCCCTCCCTCCCTTCCTTCCTTCCTTCTCCATGATACACAGATACACATATTCCTCATGTTGGTCTAGTTGGTCTGACAGGAAGGGTTGATCTTTTGCACCTCACTAGACTTCAGGCACAGGAAGTGAAGAAATTATTGCCTGTGTGAAACTCACAACTCCCTATGACCATTGGTCCCATGAAAATGAGAGGGAAAAAATAGATTAGCTGGGATTTGTGGACTGGGAATCCCTAGTCTGGAATTCATAGACAATTATGACCAGAGAGGTTTGCTTTCTGCATTACACAGGCCATAAAACTTCTTTGAGTCTTTCATATAATGCAGAAAATAAATGCTTGCCTATAGTCAAAATGAGCTGAGCTCAGAAACGTGCATTCCTTTCTGCCATTGCACAATCTGCATCACTTACTGCCCCAGGTCTCTAGCAGGCCATTCATGGTGGAGTCATTTGCTTCTGGTCTGTCACACAAATTTAAACAGCAACCTGAATATACAAATACTTGCAGCACTCATTATTGATAAGACTTGGAAAAGATAATGTGTTACTTAATGTATTTTCACTTAATATATTTATTGTAGACAACTTCAGATGGATGATGGCTTCAGATACATGAAGGATTGCACAGCACTCAGCAAATCACACACTTTTATGTGTGCATGAAAATCATGATGAGTCAGCTGCAACGTAAACCATTGACACAGCAGCTCTTCAACACAGTTTGCCTGTTTGGAGGCATAATGAGAATTGAAAATAGTTTCTCTATGCAATCTGGTCAGCTTAGGTGTATTCAAAAACACAACCCAAAACAAATTTACACTAAGAACTTTAATGAAGAAACTTATTTCATGCTATGTATAAACCCCTCAGGATACTTTGTCATACAGCACTCTCTCTCCTACCTCTTCCAAACCAATGAAATGCTACTGGCTCTGAACGGCATCCTCAAAGGGTAGGCCTTCTAACAAAATCAATTAAAGAGAATTCAAACCCCCATTGTGTTCACCAGATAGCCACTGTTTTTCTAACTCTCATAACATAGGTGCCATAGCTATTATGACAATTAAAAATTATTAATTCCACAACACAGATTGAGTCATGAATCATAGAAAATGGACCAAAATCTTACTGAAGTAAATCAACTTTAAAAGCCTTGCAATAAGTAATAATGTAGCTCAAACCATGTAGCAGTTGAGTTAAGGTGATCCAATGCTTTGGGTGTGGTGGCACAGCTTCTGCAGACTTTACACTTTGGAGGAAAGGCCTTGCTGCATTCCATTCTGGGCAATGAAAGAGCCACTGTTTTTCAGTAGTTAACATTAAACCAGGTAGGAAGAAGCATCTTTTAAACCAGGCAGAGCAGCACATTAGCACAGAAACATTGCTTTCGGAAGCCCAGCTAACACTGGGTTTTGGACCACTTCAGATACCTTAAAATCACAAAGCATCGTGGGATGACTGATGATACCTGTCAATGTGGTATCTTCCAAGCATCAGTGATACCCCTGATACAGATTTGCAAGTTAGGGAAGAGCTGCTATGTTGGGAGCAGAGTGGAGGATGAAGCAGTCCAGGCTATGAGAGCAAGGAAAGATGAAGCACAGCTGATGACTTGCTGGGCAGAAACTCCATACTATGCAACATCTGTGCCAGATGTGTTATGCCCCAGTTCTCAGTCAGAAAACAAAAAAAAAAAAAAGCAAGAGAAAAAAAACCCAACAGAACAACAATAACAAAATCAATCAATTAAACAAATGCAACCAAAAGCCCAATAACCACCAAAACCAAAAGCTGATTGCCAGATTCTCCAGAGAAGTTACAACCTTTTTTGCCTTTTCAAGCCTTCTGCAAGATGCTTTAGCTGAAAGCTCAGACATTATGTGTTTTTCCTGGAATAGCTCCCATTTCACTTATAATTTTTAATGTTATTGTCCCAGTTACTAAGTAACATGAATTTGCCATACACATCCTTCCCTTTAAATGCTATTCCTGTGTTACACTTGATACTTTAAATCACCCAGTCAATTCATTTATGCACATAGAAGGATCAGAGAAACAACAGGTTTTATTGACTGAAATATTGAAGTGCTTTAACTTCAACAAGCTGTAGCTTCATTCAAAGTGTTTATTTGTAAGTCAGTGATCCAGTCTTCTATGCTAAATAAGATTATTTTTTAAAACGAGTGTATTTTTGAGATATTAAATGTATTATGAAGTAACCCAATTCTACAGAAAATGAGAACTTTTCAGAAGTGATGTGGCCACATCCAACCGCAGTTGACAGAAGGATAAGTAGCTTATTTACATTTAAAGCAGTGAAACATTTTGTCCCTTGATTGAGAATTATAGACTCCCACATTTGTAATGCTTATTTTAGTCTTGCATAGCTCAGCCTTGAGTCACTGGTCAACTCATTATGATTATGCATTCACTGTTGGAAGTGCTATCTGTTTTCTCTGCACTCTACAAGTACTCCCACAATTCAAACTTAAATTCCCACGGAGGTATCTTTGGAGGCATTTGTAAACTTGGAGTAACTCCTGCATACTTGTCTTTTTATCTCTCTTTTCAAGTGACAGAGAAGTAGCAGTGGGAATATCTAATATGCCAAGATGTGCACTGTCAGATTCTCACAACACCACCCCCCTTCCGTCATCCTGTCTTTGTTAGGCCAGGGTAATTAGTTCTTCTCATGGCTGGTAATTAAAGCCAGATCTCATGGACCTAAACACTTTGGGAAAGAAGATTAATGATAGGGCCTCTGGTTTTGGGACTCACAAAGGTGGGGAAATTGTAACAAGTAGGAGGAGGAATGTGGAGGAAAGAAGTTGCTCTGTGCACTAATTGGAGAAAATGGCAAACACATGACTTCTGGGAAGGGAAAAGTATCATGGCATTGTCTCTCCATTTTTGTAAGACATTTGCTTGCAGTACATTTCCCATTCCTTCAACTTGAGTGCACCAGGAAGAATAAAAATAATTTTCTTCCCACTAGGAAATGCAGATAGAAGAGTGTGGAGGCAGCAGCCACCCAGCATGACTGAGAGTGGCTCAGCTTTGACTGATGACTGTGAGTGAGCCTGGATCCCCGATATGGTCAGGGCAAGGGCCACTCACCAATGAATTCTTTGTATCCTATTATTCTATTTTAGAGTCTCAGGGAGAGATTAAACAATCTGTCTTCCAAGATGCTGACTGACATAGAGTTTTGTGGGTTTTTTTGTTTCCTTTGTTTTTTTTTTTAGTCATTGCATATATAGAGCTTACTAAAAAATAATAATTAAAACTACTGGCTTTTGAGATTTCATTCCCCCAACCCCAAAAAACTCATTGATGAACTTGAAAAATTTTGAAGCAAACTATTTGAGACAAAATGTAAAAAAAATCTGATTTAGTGCTTCAAGTATACATCTGTATCAGCATTCCTAGAATCATAGAATGGTTTGGGTTGGAAGGGACCTTAAAGATTACTTAGTTCCAACCCCCCTGAGAAGGGCATGGATAAATTAAAACTCTTAAATTCAGTGGAATTTATGTACATCTCATGCCGAACAACAGGTCATAAGTGCTTGATTGCAAGATCAGCTGTTGCTGTTATTAAAGTTTTGTAGTGCTTGAACACTAAAGGGACCCTTATCTAATTAGGATCCCATTCAACATTGGAATAAAAATAAATCTGTTGTGTAAGGAAGAGTCCACTCCTACATGGGGAGACAGATGAAGTGTATTTTGGAGGAAGGAAACAAAAGACAGAGAAGAAATACAGGGGAAAAAATAAACAAATAAACTCTTTTCAAGCTAAGTGACTTTAGGAATGTGCAATGAAGTATTGGTCAGTTCTACACCTTTGTTTCGATCCCACTTTCAAACAGGCTTGAAACTGAGCTAAAAAAGAAAAATCAGTTAGTGGCTCACAATAAACAGAAAGAAATCAAGCCATACAAGTCCATGTGCCTGCTTTTGTTGGTCTTAACTCACAGTGTTTGAGGAAAAACACAGCTTGAGATTTAACTCCCACTTAAACAATTAAAATAATCAGCTCAGGGACAGTTTCACTTACTTTTGTTCCAGGCCATACCTCTTCTATGTGAACTACCCCTAAGCACTACTCAACAATGACAAAGCTAATTTTAAAATAATAAGGAAGTTGTCCCATTAGATTCTCTAGTTACATAGAAACTTTTTCCATCTCCACAAACACAAATTAATAGGAAAATTACCGAGCCGTATCCCTGCCACAGGAATCTGCTTCCCTGCTTCTTCTCTCTAACATGAGTCAGTTTGGTACATGAATTTTTACCAGGTGTGGAAATGTATGTTAGCACTGAGATTCTGTAAAACTTCTAATTCAATGGAGCTTTACATGTCTGAACTCCAAATATTTAACTTAGGTTTATTGGCTCACTGCTTTTTAAGGAACCTTATGTGGATTAAACTCTGCCTAGTAGGCCATGTACGTTAAGTTTCCAGCAATAATTTTCCCTAGTTTCTAATTTTTTTTTTTTTACTGAGTATCATAGAAAGACTATAGTAAAACTAGTAAACCAGGAAGAGCTTACTTTTTTCAAATATTGCCAGCAATTTATAACAGTATCTGTGCTTCATCTTGTTATTTATTTGAGTCACTTTTTTCAAAGTGAGCTCCAAGTTTTAGGCAATAACTTGCATGACTCAGACCTTGGAATGACAGTAAAAAAAGGTCATTCACTAAAAGCATCTACACAAATTTTCACATGTGTGCACATACATATATAAACTAAGGACTAAAAAATACTCATCAGATGTTCTGCTGCACAAAAAAAAAAAAAGGCCTTTTATACACTCTCAAAAATGTAAAGGATAGCAGAATGGGAAACTGGTGTATTATGGTATATTTAAAACAACTAACATGCAATTCAAACCTTGGCTGAAGTCAAAGCAGGCTTCGGATGCCAAGACCTGAAAAACAGATCCCTACAAAGTGTGAAAAAGATTATTGAAAACTGATCCAAGTGTTTAAAGGATTAGCAAAGTAAAGGCGGGCTTGGATTTTCTCTGACCTGACAGTACTGGCTTTTGAGCCAGCTGCCAAGAGTTTTCAGTATTCTTCATTGTTGTGGTGGCTTCTGCAGTTTCCAGAAGGTCATGATTAGTGACAGAGGCTGGATTAACTGAGAAATTTACAAAGTTCAGAATTAAAACTCATGGGTTGATAAGGGTCTAATTAGCATTTTAGAGGCTGTGGAACCATAAAAGTTACAGTCTCTCCAGGGAATGGAAGAGTGACCGAATGTTTTCTGAAGAAACTTTTCATATTCTTCTGGGACAGGAAGAGTCATCAGAACAGACCTAATGCTAAAGAAACAGTGTGGGAAAAGTTCAAAGGCTCGTTTGGACCTATTTATTTCATGAAAAAGATCTGAGACCATAAAGATGGATGTAACAACTGGCAAGAAAAATAATCTAAGTAAAAATTTTCAGTGGAAGAGGGTTGAGACAAGAACTAATTGGTTTTTTAGTGTAGGCTTGAGAGTACGTGATTGTTCATATGCAAGTAAATAACTGCCATAAATACACTAGTCATCCTGATTAAATTAAAAGGTAAGTAAATATTTGCGTAAAACTATTTTGCTACAGGAATTATGATAGTGTTGTCCAGATTTCTGTCCCCAATACTTTTTTATTTATAAGTTTTTCTCCTGATATTACAATAAAGAGACATCCAAAATCCAGAGCATTTTGATTCTTATTGTTTCAGGCTTTTGCAGATTGCTGTTGCAGAAAGAAAAAAGGATGTGTGATCTGTAGTGATGGTGGGTAGACAAGTGTTAATATTCAGTCCTGGCCAGTCTGGCCATGTAGGAAGCAGAAATTTACCTTTTTCTAGAGGGTGAAAATCAGATTGTCTTACAGAAGTAAGAGAAAACTTAGAGGTAAAAAAAAAAAAAAAAAAAAAAGAAAAAGAAAAAATGAAAGGAGGAGGAGAATGGAATAAAAGTAATAAGAACAAAAATCTTCCAAGTCCTTTTTCAGTTTTGACCCAGATCATGAATACATTTGCCTGACTAAAGACTAAGTTCAAAAGTAATGTGGTAGCATTTAGCTCTGAACTTTTTGCAAGTGTATGACTGTGAGTGTTGTACAAGATAGGACACACATTCTTCAAGTTAAATAAACAGAATGAAGAGATACAAGTTATATCCTGGAACTCCATACTTTCTTCATATTTTTAAATGTTAGGAGGATAAATTGGATTTGGGAAGTTTTAATCACCTTTGTTGTAAGCCAAGGGATTTCCAGAGCAAAGCAAGCCACAGCCTGATTGATCATTTTTAAAGGGATTCCATTGGCCACACATTTACTCAAAACTGAGTCTTTTATATTTTCTGTGACAAAAGTAATCCTGGTTAGGTTCACGAGGTGAATATAGAAAAAAACCCCAAGAGAATGAGAACTAGAAGAAACTTGTATTTCTCATTTTCAGGCTTACAATACACAGTGTTTCCCACCTTCAACCATATGGGAATTCCTCTCCCACAAAAATAACTGAGTGACCAAACCTTTTTGCTCTTCTTTTCTCAGGAGACATGAAACAACTAGAAGCACTAAGAAATGCTGGATAGTTCTTAAAAGAAAACTCTGTGGAAAACAAAAGCAGCTCCCAAAAACTTTACATATAACCTGCATCATCTTCATGCAAAATTGACTTTGTTGTTTACTGCTGCACTCAGTTTTTAAAACAGTAATAACAAGGAAGAAATTTACAGTCATTTAAATACTGTGGACAGGCGTTGCTAAGCTGCAGTGCTTTGGCTACTGATAAAACAAATTAGCATCAGAGTAAGAATAGGACAAGATAGTGCTATGACAGAAATAATATAAGGAATACTAAGAACCCAGGTGTACATAATTAAGATTGTAATTCAAGCAAAGGGTTCTGGTGACATCATTTATCAATGTCACTGCAAACTCTCAATGGAATTACAGCTTTGTATGTAGAATTCAGATATACGTGATTTGTTAGAATACATGAGGAATGTTTCTATTAAAAGTAGACAGACAATATGTTAACCTCAACTAGTGGTGGTGACAGGATGAGATACAAAGAGAAGAGAGGTTTTTTTTTCTATTCTAGCACAAAAGAAGGATGGAACAGTCAGACTATTTCTAAGATATTTGGAAATTAAGTTTATTAAAAATACTAAGGGTTTTTCACTCCCCAAAAAAGCGGAAAAAGTTTCGTTCTAATGTGATTCAATGTCAATAAAAAACTGAATTTTACTGCAAAAAATGAACAAAGGAACAGCCAAAACTATTTATTTGTCCATCTCATAGTGTAGGACAAAATCACATTAAAATAAGCTCAAGAAAAAAATTTCCATTAAAAGGATGGTATAAAATATTTACAATTAAACACACAGTAAGGCTAGAAGTAAATTATTAATTGCAAATTGACTCATTTTTAGGAGGAAAAAAGAGTGAAGATTGGTGCTTGCAAATACATGTGCTGAAAGGAGATTATAATCCTTACTCTTTCTGAATTTCTGATTCTGGTTTAATTCTTATAACCAGAATACTTTTGTGAAATAGTTATGAAACAGAGGGCCCACAGCCTGTGAGAATTTTAAAGGCCTTAACTGAACTTAAATGCTAATTAATGCAAAATCACACTCTTCAATTATGCTCCTAAATATAATTTCAATGCTAAACTACCTGTTACTCAGTTACTTTGTGGATTTTTCAGCCTTGCTCTGATGCCCACAGGCCGTGCACATTGAAAGTGAACAGAATCTCCTTATGAAAGCATCGCTCATGAAATAGTTATGCTCCCACAAATACAGTGCAGAATACTGTGAGGCTTGATGGTGTGAGGCTTGACTACTGAACGGTTAGAGAGAAAGGTCCTAATCAATGCAGTGAAGAAAAGGTTTCCTTTGACTTGATAAACTTAGCACTAAATCTTACCTGCACGAAGTGCCTACAGCTGTAGCTATAAAAATTCACTAAATTCATCAAGGCACTGTGGATTTTTCAGTTTTGGTTACTTTCAGAAACACTCTAATTAAACCCTATAAATTGCATTCCATTTTAAGTGTACAGCAAAACTTGCGATGCTCTTGAATACAATCTAAAATGTGTTTCTGGATTCTATATGGTCACTGATAATATCACCAATTTTTCAAGCTTGTCATTTGTACACTGCAGTACTATCTCAAAAGATAATATATTCTCTGAAACTTTCAGGAAGTGCTGACTGATGTAATACAGTCGTGGAGTATTTAATTCTTATTAGAGAGTTGTGGGGGTTTTAGTTTTCTGTTGCTGAAGTGAGTAACTTTTATAAAAACTGAAATGCACGAGGACTTAGGGACTTGTAGCAATGCTTCTAGTCCAAGTTCATAAGTCTTGAAAGTCTAGTTTTGTACATTATGCTTGAAGAGAATATCTTGAGCAAGAGCAGTTTTGACCTTGAGTAACTTAATTTGGAAAGGAAATTTGGCCAAACTAGCTCAATGCAGGAGTTCTCATCAAGGATTAATGCAGAGGATCAATATGGACTTTTTATAGCAGACTATTTTTGAAAGAGGACAACAAAAGGTTAGAGTACTTTAAAACTTGAAGAAGCAAATTAGTATGACTTAAAGTGGGCAGTATAAGAATGAGAATGGAAAAAGCAGGGATCTTGATTTCATGCCAGCATTTAGTAATACCCTACAACTAAAATACAGAGAAATCTGACTTTAAAATTATATTTTCGTATCTTTTTGCAACCATAGCTGAGTTTATAAACATTTAACTACCCTGTCTCCCTGTCTCTTCATAGTGGTGCTGAATGATCAACACTTATGGTTACAATTGACTGATGTTACTCTCACAATTTTTCTATTTTCTACAAGGTGAAACTGCATATAAACATATGTCTTTATTTGAAAATTTAAAGACTTAATTACCTTCTAAACAAAAGAGTTATAAAAACACATAAACATAGCTCTTCCTTGAGTTCCTGTATGCACAAATGCCACTCCTGAAGTGTAAGAGCTCCTGTAATGGGGAATCAGGCCCCCTAATTGCCCTGTCAGTAGCAACAGATATTTATGCATGACCTTATGCTACCTTACCTAAGGAGCTAAAGGACAGATTGATCCTAGTTACTGTCCCCATCACTGTCTCCTTTCCCCTTGCCTCTCCTTTAACTACAAATCAAACTCTAATACGGCTTCTTAGCCCAACTCACATCTGACATTTTTCATGTGACAGACTTACAAGAGCTGACTATCTACCCACTGCCACTTCTGTTCAGCAAGATCCATGAGCACTGGGGGTGTTTAGGAAGTCCAGAAGGTATGTCCAGCTACCTGAAGCCGTCCCAGCATACCCATCTGTGACAGATTCCAGTGCATTTCAATACATTTCCTTTTAACAGAATGCTGTTAGAAGCCTGGTTAACATCTTTGTAGATGGCACTAAATTATTTTTAAAAAATATTATCAAAGCTTTATGAAAAATTAAATTTTTTTCAGCATGGTTATTTAATTCAAGGTCTCAAAATCTTCTGTTTCTGATACTTGCAAAAGCAAGTATTTTCCTTTTCGTAGTAGTTTCTTCTTTCTTAGGCCTCTTCAGTCTTGACCTGTGCTCTTTTGAAGCAGGGCAAGGAAAGTTCCTGAAAAACAGCAGATGGTTTTGCCAGATAAGCAATCTTCATGGCCAGAACAGCCATTTAACTTAGGTTGATATTTTATGGGGCAAGTAAATTTTCTCATCTTCCCCTTATGTTTTTTTGCTTTTTCCCTGAGGAGGAATCAATGGCACCAATTCTCTTTATTCAGACTGGACTGGGGGGGAAGGGTATTTGTCAGACAATGGTTTCTTACCCCTGAAATTTCAGTCCTTCTTTGTTCTCCTTTTCCTCACTCATTTCTGTAATCCCTGCCTCCCAATTGGGTTCCTATACTCAGACATTTGGTATTTCTGCTTTTTGGACTCCAGTTCTTTTCTTCCCTCTCCTTGAAGATGACTGTATGCTTAAAGAGAGGTGGAGATGCTTCGGGTGATGGAGAAAGACTGTGATCCTTTCTCTCCAAACCTCTCCATTCTAGTTTGGAAGTTAACTGGGGTTTAATGATATTTTTAATAATGTCTGGTTGATACAATGTTTCCAAACTTGAACTCTGCTTTCAACAGCAGAACAATAAAGATGTAGTGCTTAATAATGAAGAACAGCATTTTTTATTTTACAAAACAAGCCTCTCAGCTTCAGTGGTGTTATTCATGAATAACACCTTGTGCATATGCATTATGAGACAGTGCTTAATTGAATGATTGCATAATATGTTGTTCCACAGAATAAAATATGAAATATTCATTATGCCAGAGAGGGAGTTAGGATGCCTGGTGGTTAAATCACTCACGAGGGAAATCCAGCTCCTCCTCCTTCCTTCAAGTGAATATGAAAGTAGTTTATACAAAAAGGCTTTAAAAGCAACTAGGATTGTTTTCCCCAAAATCTACTATACCCTCATGGCTAGTGTACTACCCCAACAGGCTCTGACTGGGGCATGGAAGGACACAGTCAAACACAGATCACCTACATCCTTTCATGTAAAGGAGTCAGATCTGCCTTAACCAGGCAGCTGGGTTTAATGGAACCAAAAATTCCCTACTGTGTTTATTTTTCAGGAAATGATTGTCTTGGTATAGGTGCCTCATTCAGGAAAGGGTTTCCAGATGTGACTCCAGAAGAGAAGGAAGAACTTTACACAGTCTAAATCCACGCTCAGTTAAGTCCCTCTGCGAAACACGGTGCAAGCAGTCTATGTATATTCTTAGCTGAAAGCAGAGAGTTCTCCACTCATTTTTAGCTGCTTTGAGTCAACTGCTAAGAACCCAGCTCACCTCATGCCTTGAGCTGGGAAACAGGATAGGGGTAGGATCCTAAAAATATTGTAATGATCTGCAGTTCAACACCTAAATCCTGTTGCAGATTTAACCTTTGCTAACCTGTGAGATGGAAAGATCTTCAGGAGACATATTTAGGCAAAGTAATACCTAAATAATGCCCTCAAAAAATTAAATTGATCTCATAATCATCATGCCTGTTGGAATCATAAGCAAGCTTATTGAAGTGATAGGGGAAAATAAGTTTGAGGAGGAGAATTAGGAGGAGAATAATGTTTTTAAAAGAATTAATTAAAAAATTATTTACATCTCAGACAACAGTCAGCACTGTCAAGTATGTGTTTTAGGAGTTACTGATAAATAGAAAGCAATAAAGAAAAAAGGCTTTTGATTGTTTGTAGGGTATCACAGGGAGGCATTCTCCTGGCATATTTATTTTTGCATTTATTCAGGAAATAAAAGAGAAAGTGAGATTGGGGAAATAGATCACTCTGGGGAGACAGAATCAGTCAGAATAAATAAATATGCCCAAAACAATAACAGAAGCAAATGTGGCACCAAATATCACTGATAGACAAAGAATGCATTAATTCAGCATTGCAAATTACTTTTGCTTAAGGCAGATGTACTTGCTATACCCTCTTAATTATTTCTCTTCTCATCAGTTTGCAACTCAAAGCACATTCTCTCAGTAGTAATTAGGGAATGATATAATTATATGAAGCTTTAGGAACAAGATAAAGCTTCTGAATCAAAATGCTAGAGATTTTTTTTTTCAAAGTTTGCATTGTAACAGATGCCTTGTGCAGTGTCCGTCTGGAGAAGTCATTCCACATCTTCGGAGGCTCAGCAAGCAATCTGCGTCAACAGACACTTGATATTTACATCATCTTTTCAACCCACCTTCTCTTTGAATGCTCAGCCTCTTCCCAGGCATGGAGAAGACAGAAGTAGGCGGCTGGTGAATTAAAGGGTTCAGCTTCTTGGCCTGTGTTCATCCACGGAATGGTTTCCCCGAGGACATTCTGTTTATATGTACATATATGCATCTATAGCTCTAGGGAGATCTCTCAGTACCTGACTGGTCCTAGAAGAAGCAGCTGCTGTACGAAGTCAGGGAGCGGAGCAGAGACTCTTGTGTGTTTATCTGCTTTTGTGAGTCCAAAGGATTAGAGGTCTATTAAATTCTGTTTCTCACACCAGCAGGATGAAGTTTGAGAGCCTATCTGCCATCATCACCCAGGGGCCAGGAGTCTAGCTCACTCTTTTTTTCCTTCACTGACCTTCATGCACTGATGAGCTAGAACATTGCTAAGAATGTTTCTGTCTAAATCCACCTTTTAGTGAAAAGTCCAGGTTGTTTCAGCAGATCAACCCAAAAGATATGCAGGTTCTTAGAAGTACACTAATATGAATATCAATCTATATATGTGGACTGGCTAAAGTTCAAGGTTTTATGAAAGCAGTCACCATAGTGAAATGCTCCTCAGTTTAAGAGTTCATAAGAAGACAGAAGTTTGCTGCCTTTATATTCTTTTGGCCAGTGAGTTTAGGATACTGTCCACAAATGAAAAATAGTGAATGCCATCACCATTCAGCGTTACAATTAGTTAATTCAGCTGGAGACTAGAATAAATACTCATTAAAGCTGTTAGTACTGTTAAAATAATTAAGATGACTGCAGTATTAAAAAAAAACCAAAACCTACAGATTTGGTACCTTTAATATTTTGGGTAGTCACTTTGAAACTGATACTTTCCCGTCTGCTGTGTTTTACGTAGTGACCAGACCCATGTTCTTCTTAAAGACAAAACAAGAAATAGGGTATTTAGTTTTGAGAGATCCTGATTTTTTCCACTTTAAATGGAAGAGCAGGTCTACAGGCAGCCATAACAGCCATTTGACAGCATAGGTTGATATTTTATAGGGCAAGTAAATTTTCCCAGTTGCATGAGTAGGTAGTAATTTGATTTTTTAAATAAATAAAAATAAGATAAATATTTCTCAAATCCATCAGAGGGAAAGAGCTAAAGACTGAGAGAATTTGCCAGCAAGGAGCCTATTTATTTACAGCTGGCCTCTGGAATTTTGATTTTGGTAGAAATTTTGCCAACATGCAAAGATTTTGGTTGATGCAAGATGTTTTCATCTTGAAGTGTGTAAGTATGAGTAACTTTAACTTTATTCACCTGTCCTAAGTGGAGAAATCAGCCCTAAAATATTGAAAAATTTCTGTGTTTCATGGTTTTTTCTTTGGAATACAAGGTAAGATGTAATTTTTTTTCTTTTGCATTAGTATTGATCATCATTATTTTAGGAGTATATCAGCCTAAGTATATCAGCCTTTATATGAATTTAAGCAGGTCTAAGATTGGGATAGTTGCAGAGTTTCTGAAGAACTGACCAAACAGAGTTCAAGTAAGAGCCTTGGCCTAGGTATCTACAAATCAGACATATGAAAAATGAAGAAAAGCTGCATTGCAGCTTACAATTCCTTTGTTTATGAGAATATTCCTTTAAAAATAAATTTCTGTATTATAGTAATGTAAGAGTTTCTCAAACTATTCACGTGTGATGAGGATACCATGCTACTTGTTGCATTCCATGGAAAGCAGTTAATTCATAAAGAATATTTTATTTTAGGTCAATGTCAAAGAACAGGTATTACAGCCATTATCATCCCAAACTGGGTTCCTGTCCATTCTAAGTGGATTTTATGATAATCTGAACAGACATGCCAGTAGTGACCCAGAAGACTGGGGTTGGGACTGATAATGCCTGTGAGATGACACATGAGTACAGAGGGGACAGTTCCAGTAATATCCGTGTTCGGCCTGTTTTTCACAATGGTATGTCAGACTGTAAATACATTGTCAGGCTAATAGTGTGCATTTGGCTTTACATCAGAAATCCAGTTCTTGTGGAAGCTCATCTCTTCCCTTTTAGGTAGGCGTTATCCCAAATGAAGAGCATAGTGGGGAGTCGGGAGGTAGCTCTGATTCATTCAGGATGAGGGAGTGGCCATATGCATGGATGGAGATAAATGATAAAACATATGGAGGGGAAAATAGTGGCAGAATTGAGATTAGGACAAGAGGTCATAAGTATAGCCAGATCATGTTACAGCAAAATGACTGTGGTTTCAGGACACCACACCAGAAAGTTTAGGTGATCACAGGAGGAATTTGGCTGATTTATAAATTAACTGAAAAGAAAAATCAAGTAACTATTCATTTGAAGTGTGCTTTCAATAGAATTTTAATAGAATGGTTCTATTCCAATTTCTGACTTGAGAAGGAATATAATGCTGGCTGCTCTAATGGAAGCAATTATTGATAATGTGGGAATTTGGCTGGGGTGGAAAAGTTGTTGCCTCACTGCAGCAAATTTCCAGTGAAGGTAATTATTGACTGAGGATTCCAGTTTATGATAAATTGTAAACAGAATTTAGAAGGGAACAGAAGACTGCAAAGAAAGTTGGGGCTACATTTGAGTTGAGACACAGCCTCCTTTTTCATTTTTCAGTCCTCTTCAGGGGAAGGGGGCCCATGGATCTCAGGAGTGATGCTAAGGCCATGTTAGCAGGGTGGAGGACTGATGGCAGTTTGCCACCACGTGGTATGGATTACAAAGGAAGTATGACCTGCACTGGACGAGTCATTTCCAGATGGTTCCCAGATGTGTTATTTATGAAGTCACGGCCTACTTAAACCACATTCCTGGTGTCTTGTCTTCTTTTCCTGCAATGTCCAAGACATTAATGAAGGAATGTATGAGAACCAAATAGCAGACCAGTTGTCAAAAACCAAATGGCAACAGAAATCCTTTCCTGTCTCTGGATATATGTAAATACATATTAGATTAACAAAACCAGCTTTAAACAGCTGATCCCTGAAGAGCCATAGAACTGGCAGTAGTGCATTTTAAGGACAGTACTTATCTTGGCCCCATCATTCCCTTGTGAATCTCTACCATAAAACTTACCACATTATCCTTGATGATTCTCTTCTTATAACTCCTTCCTTCCAACCAGCCCCCTCTCCCTTAGCTTCCTCAGTGCAGATGAAAAAATCTTATATATAAAATCTAGGTCATTCTTTAAAATACCAAGTAAATCTGGATGAGTGCTGTAGTGTTTCAGATGATCTGACAATGTCAAATACATTTTGTGGGTTGATTGGTTGGTTGGTTTGTTTGCTTAGATTAGTCAGGTCTGGCAGCATACTGATGTGACTGACTGATCATGCAAGTTTCTTACCAGAAGGTAATTTATTCAGTTTGCGTAATGCATCTGAGGCAATGCAGTAATGGTGCATTAGAGCAGAATTTTCTATTGCTTTTGTTGGTGTGGAGTTTTTTGTCTTTTGTTAGAAATGAATGGAATATGATTTGAGGGGTTTTTTTTCCAGTTGCTATAGTTATGAGAAACAATTCCTGAGTCATTGCCAAGAAGGTAGAAAAGAACACTGCAAACAAGCTACCGCTTTGTAACATCCTAGAGACAGAACTGTAGCAATATGACTTGACATACAGAATAACATCAGTTGGCATAAGTTTTATTGATTACTACCTACCATGTGATGGGCCCTCAGGTTTTAATAAATAAGCTGGGATTCTACTGGTATAAGAAGTAATAGAACTATATTTAAAACAATTCAGAAATATTTATTCTGAATACAGAAAGCTCATGACAGATTATTTTGCATACAACATTTTTATGCAGCTATTCAAAACAGACAGCAACTTGTTTGCTTTCTATTCCCAGGAAGTGTGGGATATATATTAACATTGATTTTTCATTACAGTGAGCTGTGTTTCTTTCTCAATTTATTTCTTTGGTGAGCAGCTTTACTAGGAGGAGGCCAGTGTAAATGAAATCTGAATATGTCCATAATATGAAATAGTGCTGCAAATATATTTAGGGTCAATGGGATTTTTCTATTTATGTAGTATTCTACTTTAATATAGATACCAAGAAAAATGAATCTCCTATAATCCATTTCAGACAAATACAGAACAGAAAAAAGGGATGTGTGCATCACATTTTGTATAGGTACAAGCACTCAACGATAAAGAGATTGGTCATCTTCATTGTGACTCAACATTTTATATCATTCATCTCACTGTTAGAAGGAAAGAAAAAGATGGTTGTAATTATAGAAAAACTCTGGAATCTGTTAGTTTCTTGTTAGAAAGATTACCCTTTTTTAATATTCTGTGAAGTTAATACTAGGGAAGGGAACAGTGATACACAGGTATCTATGTTTAGGCTGAAGGCATGTGGCATTTTATGCATACATTAGAGGACATACAGCTCCCAGATTAGTTTGACAAAGAAGTGAGGGAGTAATTTTTTGAAACAAAACCAAATTAACTATGTGGCTTTTACCATTGTTTAAAATTCAACATTATTGCACAGATATGTAAGCCAGGTTAAAATCATTCTAGAGCAATAATGACTGGCAAGAAAGAGCAAATCAGTTGCCTCAACAGTCCCACAAGTGGAAGTTAATTGAACAATGCATTAATATACTCTAATTGTTCCAGATAGTTTTAGACATTAAATTCTTACAAATTTACATTTCATATTAGCTGACCAAATTAGTTTGCACCATCATAATCTTATCTTTCCTGATTTCCAGTTAAGACTTGATTCCAGGACAAATTCATCATTGTTGGTAACATTCAACATTGATGTTAACAATGATGTTGTTAACATCATTGATATTAACATTCATCAATGCTGTTAAACAACATTGTTGTTAAGTAAGTGCAATAGATTTGATCAGTGTTTGATTCATCTCAATACATTTTTATGAGGAGAGCACACAATTTCTTTTTTTTTTTTTTTTTTATATATTTAACCTATGTTCTACCAGGACTGGTTCTGAGAGAAAGTGATTTATAAATTAGCTTCCATCTGAGTTGTGTAAATAATTATTAATATCAGAAAGCACAGTTCTAGTCCAAAGTTTTTGTTCTTAAGCCATCATTACCTGATGATGAAATGATGATGAACACATTATGTAGACCTTCTGTAGAGATACCAGCAAGGATAGTGCAGTTTGGAGTATTATGTGTGAATACATGTGAGCTGGCAACAGGTAATGAACTAACTGCTAACTTAGTCTTTCCATTACATCTTTCTTTGCCATTGCAGTATGACCTAGATTGAATTTGCCACTCACTTAAGATTTTCTGTTCCTCCTTACACAGTCTAAGGTTCACTTTGATTTCTGAATATTCACACCAGCCAATAGGCCTAAATTTCTGGGAGCTCAGAGCAACTGCTCCTGTTGTTGGGAGCACAAAAGAGCTAGTAAAAGATGGACAGAAAGAGGAAAAGAGACTTGACAATGAAAGAAGATCACTCAGAACATTAAATTATCTGGATGATGACAAGTTTGCTGAAGACACAAAAAGTGAGGAGTGTTTGCTTTGTCAGAGGGTTGTGCAGCCATCCAGAGGGCTGACAGGAATCTCATGAAGTTCAAAAAGGGGAAGCAAAAAGCCTGCCAAGCAACAACCCCATGATCTTGCATCTCCTGGGTGCCGGGTACCTTGAAAGCAGCTTTGCGGAAAAGGACCTCAGATCCCTGTAATATGCCCTAGCAGCAAAGAAGGCTAGTGGTATCGTGGGCTGCATTAGGAGGAATGTTGACAGCAGGTCAAGGGATGTGATTCTTCCCTGTTCCTCAACATTGGTGAGACCCCACCCAGAGTACTCTGCCCAATTTTGGATGCCCTAGTACAGGCAAGACGTGGGCATATTGGTGAGAGTTCAATAAAAGGCCAGAAAGATGGCAAGAGGCTGGATCTCTCCTCTGAGGAAAGGCTGAGAAAGCTGAGATTGTTCAGCATGGTAGAAGTTTTAGGTGGCCTAGTGAATATCTGTAAATACCAGAAGGGATGGTACAAAAAGGACAGTCGGGGTCTTTTCAGTGCTTCCCCGTGATAGGACCAGAGGCAAGAGGCACAGCTGGAAATGCAGAAAGCTCTGCCTGAACATCAGAAAACACTTTTTCACTGGGAGTGTGACTGAGCAGGGGCACAGGTTGCCCAGAGAGGCTGTGGAGTCTTTGTCCTCAGAGATTTTCAAAAGCCATCTTGCAAAACAGTCTTTAGGAAGCACTGCTTGAACAGGGGGCTTGGACCACATAACTTGCAGAGGTCTTTTCCATCCTCAGCTACTTCCTGATTCTGTAACCTTGAGAGAAAGGAATTCACTATACTGCAAGTGCATTAATTAGACTAAAAACAATGCTATTATATATTAATAGATCAAAATTATCAAAATTTGACCATTTTTTCCAAGGTTCTTTAAAACCTGGCTCTATAAATAAAAATTCTTACTTCATATGGCAAAAAAATCCTTTGCCATTACATATTTTATGGAAGTTTTTTTATCTGTATTGGATCCAAAAACATGACCATGGATAACCTAGTACCAGCTTCTCACTTGTTTCACTAACATTTGAAACTTTGTTTTGTTAAGTTTTCCTTAGTATTTCCTAAAACCTAGAAAAAAAATTAAAATTACAAAATGGCAACATTTACCATGCCAAATGATTTTTAGAAGTACCCAACTTACACAAATTTCTAATTTAGATGCTTTTATCATCCTTGGGTTTTAAATGTTGGGCTGTAATATTGACAAGATAATTTGCAGAGCATTACTCATGCCATTTAGCTTAAGTCTTCACTGTTTCTTATTTCCTTTTGGAAGTTTTTGAAACAGTGATGATTACCCAAAGAACAAGTCAGATCCTTCATCACAGTGAAAATTACCAGTAATAGATTAAATTTATAGATATTAGGAAAACATTATTTTAAAGTTACACTTACAAGAGTGTTTGTTGTTTTACATAGTGGGTTTTTAAGGGTTTTTTATAGTTTCTATTGTTAATGCATGTTGCTTGACTGGGGAATCAAAAGAAATGTTGAAATCTGAGACAATATTAAAATACTTTAGAAACTTTAAAGCATTATAATAGGTATTTCAATAAAACTACTTCAAATATTTCTTCAAGAAGGAAACAATTTGGAGTTCAAGTTCAGCAGCATAATAACTGAAAATGTATAACAGTACACTTATTCCCATCACTAAAGTATAGATTACGGTCTTTTTCAGTTGTTGCCATTATAAATCCCTGTTCCCAGGGGTGCTAAGCTATCATAAAAATTTGCTTTGGGCAATGCTTTGAGATAAGTTCTTCAAAAAATGCATAGGGGATTGGCTTGCAACTCCCACTTGTGTTAATAGGAGCCATCAAGGCAAATCTCTCATGTATTCATGGGAGAAAAAGCTCCAGAGTATAAAAAACTTTCGGCCTGAGGATTATTTGTTTTTGATATATATCCTGATAAAAATATGCTTTAAAACAAAACACTTCCAGCTAGTGATCTCAGTTATTTGCTGGGTCTGTTAACACTCAGTAGATTTTGCTAAATTGAAATTCCACTAATGAAGCTTGCAACATAAATTATTTCCTAAAAGTTTGTGGAAGAAAGAGTAACAGTTTGGCTGAAGAAATAAAAATTTTCAAGGCAATAATGTATAATTAACTGCACAGAAACATTATATAATAAGCTTTATGCTATTTTCTATCTAATCCAAAATGCTCGTAGAACTTCACTTGGATTCACATCCTGTTTTTTAGGAGGTGGGGATATAGATTGGTGTGGTTGAATGTAAGTGTCCCTTAACTTCTACATGCAGCTTTACATTTTCCACTTTGATGTAGGTTACAGTGGTATATCAGCTCATCTTCCCTCTTCTGGGAGAAATTCCATTCCCCCAATTGCAACAGCTCACATTTCATACAGTCCATCCATGAATCAGGTCATGGGTTTACTATAAATGAGTGTGCTGATAAAAAAACTTGACACACTTCATCTTCTAAAAAAATCTGGCTATGTCTATGTCTCTCATGTCTGCATTCCCCAACTAGCTAGGCAGTAAAATATACTAGAAACTTCCACTGAGAACCATAATTTTCAGTTCTCTCAAGTTTTTCTAATCATTTACATTAAACATACAAGTGTCTGAATATTGCAAAAGAAGAAACACTACACAGAAATATCAATGTCATCAATTTCAGCCATTTTGGAAAGTAGCCTAATTTTATGCATCCTGAGTCATTCCTTGAAGGAACTCTTTTTTCACAAACTGTTATGAGATTGCAGGGAAAAGAAAAATTAACCTTACAATGTAAGGACCACCTTTGTAAGTACCACTTTTCTGCCTACACATTCTACATTCTTTTTCTTATGCAAGGATTTCTATAAGAACAGGCTTACATCAGAGGTTGACTATGTCAGCTCTAAATACTTCTTCAACACAATTACAAGACTATAAAGTCATCTCATGAGCTGAGGAAGGTGAGCAATTCTGCATATAATAGGTAATGCTAAACATACTCTTCTGTAGGCAGATATTACAGGTCCACTTCTTTATGCTTCTTTTCATTTCCATACATCTTTGGTATCTGGTAAACAGATGGCAGAAACTTTAAATAGTGCTTGAGGTGAGATCTCACCAATGTCTTCTACAACAGAAATCCTACTTTCCTCTCCATACTGCAGATATCTTATTTTCCACAATCTCAGATCATATTTTTCATTTCAACAGCCTCTTCAAATTGTTTGTTCATGAATTTTATGTGACTGATTAATAGTATTAAACTTTTTCTTCTTCCTCTATTATTTCTACTCTGTAAACAACAAAGCCTTGCTATTTGTCCTAAACCCCATGCCTTCTACTTTAGTATGTCATCCCATCTCTTTTAGTTCAATGTTCAGTTGTCAATTTTGCTCTGATAGTCTGGACCTCTCCCATGTTAATTTAGTATCACTGTAAATATTTTACTTTTCGTACTAACAGTTTCCCTGAGCAGTATCACCTGCACTCTTTTCTTACCCACATTACAATTCTTTCCTAGTCTAGCTTCATTAACTTAATAAGCAACTTTCTACAGGAATTACTTTGCAGTAAATCCGATGCCCAGATATATTTTAGCTAGTACATTTTCTTTGCCTAGAAAACCCTTTAATTTAGCCAAGAAAGGTACAATTACCCTGCATGATTGGCTTTTGCCGAATTTTGATTTTTTTCATTTCTGATTTATACAATTAATTATACTATGAGGCATATTTGTTCTAAAATCTCCATGAAGTAGGATTATTATGTCAGTAATTACCCAGATCACATATCTCCCTTCCTTAAATATGTACAACATGTTTGTTTTCCTGCCACAAATACAATATGATCTGCAGTCTGATGGACTCCTTAAAAATACTTGCTACCAAATCAATTTTCTGTGAGGAAATCATGAGTTGAAATATGAAAACAGAACTTAAACAACATTTTCTTGTGATCATGTGGAAAATATATTTCAGTAATCAGTGGAAGGTTATCAAATTGCATTTTTTTTACCTCTTTGGTTAGCAATGGGTAACATTTAAAAAATAAATAAATAAGTCATGAATATTTATAACCTGCCTACTTTTAATGTAGTCGATCAAATTTAAATGAGACAAAGGATTAAAGTTACAATTTAAGAGCTTAAAACTAGAAGGGCTTATTTTTAACCTTAGGACAGCCCAGCATTTAAATAAGACCAATTGGAACTGGGAATGAAAATGAACTCTTAATTTTATTAATCTCCTTACACTGTTGTGCATTGTTCTGAGTCACCAAAATATGCATAGCTTCTGAACAGCTTGACACTTTGCTTTGCATTTCATGCTATATTTTAAGAAATATGTATCATATATCACTTGTTAATGGTTTCTGTGGGAGGAGATGAGTAATTAAGGACTTGTGAAATTGGGGCAGGGTACGTTTTTATAACTGATAACATAAGCTCACAGGATGGCTGCAGTTCAACACAGGGCTTAGCTTGCTCTGTTCTATAAATAAGCACAGGAAATTAGATTAAAATTTTAAAATTAGATTGCCATGATTTTCAAAAGTGACCATAGGGTCTGTGTATCTCACTTTGGGACCTCCCACTATGAAGTACTTTTCAAAATCCTCATGTCTGACACCTTTTGAAAATATTTCAATTTTAGAAAGATTTGATTTCTTCAGCCTTAAAAGAATATAAAATAATATATTTTTGAGAAGGATTTAGCTAGACTTGGGGGAAAAAAACCAAAGAGGGCAAGCAGGACTACTCTTACAACTGAGTTGTCTTGTTAGACATGGTGTTATATATAGCACATTATGGAATATAAATTTTCCTTATAAGGATGAATTGTAGTCACACAAATACTTCTGTATGGGTTTTTCAGTATAAAGTATTTGTTTGTAATATTAATAGACAGAAATTAATCTTTATAGTTCCTCCCTCTTCCCTATTGCTTTGAAATTTCATTTAGAAATTCAGTGGATGTGTAAGTTTCAATGGTTTTCTTTGCTAAACATTGGTAGAATATGAGACAATGCAATTTATAGTCATGGAGAATATACCTGGGTTTTGTAAATAAACCAGTCATATTGTTTAGGGCTTAGATGCTTGAGTTTCAGGCAGAGGAGGGAGGAATGGAGACATTTTTCCTCCTCTGGTGTTTAAAAAGGTGTCTGATATCTGACAGCAGATATCTAGCCAAAACTGCTAGCACATTAAAGCGGGCTAGTAACTACAGTTTAAGACTATGTTGTGAGATTCAAGGGTACTCTCCAAAGCCCTTGGAAAGCTCAAATAACATGGAAATTTTCAAAGAACACCTTACCTTGACATGTGGACCATATTTACTACAACAGACCAAATTTTTAGAAAAGCCTGGAAAATGGTCTATACAGTTTTCTCTTTTGCAGAATGAGAGTTGGGGAGATCCTGGGCATGTATCATTTAAAATTTTTAAAAGAGAATGAAACACATATGCCAGAGAATGAAACTTTATTCCCCTTTTCTTAAATTCTGAAGGACTTTTTCACTCAGTACTATTTCATGGGTTTAGTTGTTTATGAAACAAAACAGTAAAAAAAACAGTGTTGAAGATATAAAATGTCCTAATATGTGCTACACATTAACTCAGCATAAATTAATGTTAGTAACATAGTAAGAGATATAAAACAAAAACAAGGAAAAGGATTGAACATAAGGCTTGATTTTTCCTCTGCTGCTGTTTGAACCATTCCTACTGTCATTACCATTTCAAAAGTAGGTCCTTACAGAACTGCAACACCTAAAACCTTATCTAGTATCCGCATTTGAACATTGTATAGGGAAGACAGCTACATGTGCAAATAATTCATGTAAGAGGAATCTTAAAATTCTTAGCAAGAAGATTGCCAACTGTGTAAAAATGGAGATTGAATATACCCGTCTCTATTCTCCAGTCCTCCTCAACTTCCTCCAATTATAAGCCTGTATAAAAGGATTTGGGACACTTGAACAAAAAAGATAAATGGACAATTATTGCAGTTGTATTTGGAAACAATTGAGATGAGTCAACTGGTGAATTTGCTATTCTGGTCGTACAGAGGGCAGGAACAAACATTTATGGACAATCATGAAAATGTTTAAGTTTTTAAAAAAAAGATAATAAAGGAAATGCTACATGTCCTTGGAAACTGCCCTTGCAATTCTAATCCACTACATTAAATCAATCTGAGAGAAAATGTGAGGTAGGTTTGTCACCAAGAGTAAAGTGTGTCCTGAAGTGGCAACTCTTCCTTTTCTTTCTCTCTTCTGTCCCTAACAGACAGATATACAAATTACAAATTACAGCACCAAAATTAAATGTCCAAACAGCGCCTGGCATGAGTCTACATGTTGTCTAATTCCACTCCTGTGATGTTCCATGTAAAAATTGATGGCACCAAATATTGACTAAGCACTCAAAACTACTCCCTCTGCCAATCCTTCCATGTCTCACAGAGATGAACTTACACGTCTTGCTTTTATGCATGACATTAACATAGTGTTTGGAGGGTAAATGCTGTTCAAGAGAACAGTTGAACTCTATTAACAGATTTGAAGGTGGGAGGGAAATAGGAGAAAAAGCAACATTTAATTTGATGCAACTCTCACTGCTCAGCCGAAATGCAGGAAATGTGGCTCCCAATGCTGCTCAGAGACAATACAAATGATTTTGTGGGTATTCTGATGCAAGAGGAGATAAAGACTCAGAATAAATTCATTGTGTGGAGGAGAAACTGCACAACAGCAAATCATTTTCCTCAGCTACCAAATCTTAAAGTCAAAGTTCCTTTGTGTGTATTCCTCTACACCACAACTCATCCAACAGCATATATACTGTATGTTAGATGTATATATGCAGGATATTTCAGTCAGTATTCTAAACTCATCACGTAAAGCCTGGTTGTTTGCTATGTGTCTGTACAGCAGATCCAATCTATCAGGCAAATAAGTAAGTAAAATTGTGTCTTTAATTTGCTAAAACAGGTATTATACAAAATAGAAGACCTTTTTTCTCAAGAACAGTAGATAACTGTTTTCTTATGCAATATATTAAAGTTTATATTCTCAAAGGGTTTTTTGGACTCAGGCCCCAAAAGCAAGTAAAGTGGCATATTTTAAGCTAAAATGCAAGTATTTTTGCTGTTACTAAAACCAAAAATAGTGTCTTGTGTCAATTCTCACATTTGAACATAAAGGCAAAAAAAAAGTCTAATTTTTATTAGCACACAGTAAAATAAAATCTTACCATTTGTGGTGAACTTTAAAATAATTTGGAAATTATGCAATTGAATATAATTTAAGTCCAGTAGATAAAGATGAAGAAGAAATAAGAGAAATGCAGAAACAACTACATTGAACAATGCATCAAATGCCATCATCTCTTATTGTTGACTCAGTTATGCTTGACATCTATGGAAGCAGACATCTTCAGTGTCTCCCAAAGGCTGAACTCCAAGAAGATAGAGAACAAGCAATTAACAGAAGAAGGAAGAAGAGATATTAATTGACAAAAATATTACTTTGTTACCTTTTTAGTTGAAAAAAAAGGGATAACTTTCTCCCAGTGGAAAGCACAGTGATGAACATACACAGTAAAGAAACAAATTATTGAAAGGACACATGTAGATGTTCAAAACTATTACATCTTTGACTGCTGACTCTCCTGCAGCCTAATCTAAAGCTGGTGCTATCTCCTCACAGCCATGTGTGAGTTGAACTTCCAGGAGGTTTAAATCACAGAACTCAAATCCCTCACTTCTACCTGCTGTTCTATTAAATAATATGGATATAGGCAGGTGCATCTCTTACTGCCTCTTTCTGTGTTTCATGCATGACGCACAGTTGTCAATGCATGTTTGGGAATCCTGGTGCCTGTCTACTGAAACACACCTTTCAGGAGACACGGGTGATAGGATCGTTGCTTTATAAACCCCAAGTTCTCTAAGACACAAGCTGGACATTGTCATGCTCTGCTCTCCCCAAGCAGCTATACTTTGGGATATGCATAATACCAGACTAAGACATATCCAAGAAATTTGCAGTAGTAATAACATAATTGGTAGAAAGCAGGGTGCTGACATATTCCATTGTAATTCTGGATTGTTCTCTTGGATTTAGGTGCTGAAATAGTTTTTTGAACATATTCATAGAGACCGATTGTTTCTGTTTGAGAATGAATCACATTTATTTATTATTTAGTCTTTTTTTGTGAATATAAAGTTTAATATAAGTTCTCCTTTATATGTTCCTAGGGAACTACTAATTTCTACATATCTGCTTTCCGACCTAATATGATAACTATGACCCAAACTACAAATTTATCCAGTAACTGCTGCCCTAAGGTTCCTGAAAAGAGGAAACTCTGCATTTCAGCAGAAACTCAGTATTTTAGCAAATAAGTCATCAAAGGTGCAGGAGGAAAGAGAGTGCAATGATTTATACAGAGTTTTACTTTCTTTTTTTCTTTACACAATAGTAATTAATTATTTTTGCTAGTTGTTGGTAATTATTAATGTTGTATTTCTGGTAAGTTTGGATTCATTAACTAATATACAGATTCAAGACCTGTGTTAAATTAAACTGGAATATAAACCAAATAAGCAATCCAGAATAATATCATACCATATAAAGATGACTAAATAGTGATACTATCAGAGTTCAAACAAATATATTTTGTTATTGTGTTCAATTTCTCTCACAAAATAAAAAACAGTAATTTTTTTCTTATTCACTTTTCTTTCTGGTAGGTGATAAAAGCACTGTTCAAGAGAGGAATCTGTAGTTTCAGCCCTTTCCCATTTGGCCAGGAGCCCTTATTCAGATCAGAAATAAAATGTTTAAGTAAAAAGCAAAAAGGCTTGGAACTGTAAATGGAAGCAACCATAAACTTTGGATGTACAAACTACTGCTACATTAGTGCTATCTCAGTCATTTTTTCTTTTCTTTTTTTTTTTTTTTTTGTACACACAAGGAATGTTTGCTGTTCTCTATTACAAATTAACAAAACATTTTTTTCCTAACTGTATTATTTCATTGGATAGTGGACAAACTATCAGGTGTACATTGTGTTTCTTATATTCTTTCTCAAATCTGAGCTGATTATTAAAATAGTTTTTCAAAATTTTTTTAAGAAGTGAAACACTATTTCAGATTACACTGTCTCTGTATAAGCTGTCATTTCGGCTAACATCACCAACAATGTATTTTTCCTGCACTGTAATTGTTTTAAGCATGGCTATTTTCTGATTGCATGCAGCTACTCTTGCTTATTAGAAATAATAAGTACTTAGATATAAACATATTAATATAATACTTCATTAGAAATATTTAGTTAAGAATTAGTTAAGTGATGGCTTGATAAAAAGAAATGTCTTTATTTATTATTTATCAAGCAAAACCATCATAGAAATATTTTATGCTTTTATGATTATTCCACATTCAATATGGAATGATTAGTTTATTTCAAACTACAATTATTTCAGGAGCATTTTGTGATTCCTGTTCTGTTACTACAGGTTTTTTTCCCCTAGAAGAGTTTGCAAGATTTGCATCTAGCATGAGATTTTGTTGTTACTGGTAGGCTGAGTGATCAGCAGCCAGACATTTGACCAGTATCTCATTTCCTGTCTTCTGCAGGTGTCTATTTACATATAGGAAGCCATTTCTTCCTGGCAGTCAAATTATTTTACTTGGTTTGGATGGACAATCTTGTTGACTGGTTTCCTTGACACTGACATGAATCAATAAGGACACAACCCATTCTATGTTCCTGAAGCTGAGATGGTCATCACAGTAAACTGCTTATTATGCATTACCACTTATACCTAAAAGTGAAAGAGGAGAGCCAATGTCGTGTAGTTTCAGATTCCAAGCTATGTAACAAACCTAGACTCCTGGTTCCAAGAACCTAAGGATCATACGTCTTGCATGCAAAATATCATGCTAGTGTTTTCAGGGTTTAGTACCTGTTTGAATTGACACAAATGAAATCAATGTGTGGACACTGTTGGAGGTTTTGTATAATAAATCCTAGGTCCCTTTTGCTCATGCTTTAATAAGTTACCTTTTCATTTAGGCTGAAGTTTCTTTACTATTAATTTAATTTTTTTGTTTAGTTTTCTCTCATTTTAATGTGCTACATATACAACATCTTCTCCAGTATCTTACCTTTAAATTAACTCATTGCTTACAAAGCAGTTGTCTCATCTTACCTTAGTTTCTACATGTCTACAAGAGACTCTAAAAGCAAAATAATTTCCTCTTTTGTTCTTTGGTTTTACACTTACTGGGTTTACACATTGGAAACATTTTCTCTTGCTTCTTAGTACCTAGAGGCTTCTAATCAAGTACTCCTGAAACTGTTGTGTCCTTCAGTTTTAACTGCTTGACTTGGTTAGTTTTACCTTGAAGACTTTCAATTCTCAATGGCTTTTCAACATATAAATTAAATGTTTCATCTGAAATCTGAACATAGATGCTTTCAATACCTTTACTCATTATCTGTTAAGTATGTTCATTAATCAACATTTCCTATTTTAAATAAAAATGTATTAATCTGACACTTGTGATTACAGTCTCCTAGCAACTTTCTCCAACCTGTCCTTTTCATTTCTATGGACTAAGGCCAGAAAGGAGTGAAGATAACCCTAATTCTGCATGTGGTTTAATGCTTTTCTCCATGTGGTATAACTTTAATTTGTTAAAGTAGCTGATATCTGTAATTTCATTGGACTAATGATGAAGTACAGTATTAAACTTTCATTCTACATGTCAGTGTAACCTATATCATAGAAAGAAAAATCTTTTCCCCATGTATTCACTTGGAGCCTGCAGTTAGCAGGCTGATTGTTTCTCACACAGAAAACTCCAGCAAGGTATCTTAAAGGAAAAACTTAATTCAAAAGGTTTTTTCAATATCTCAGTAAGAATCAACTTTTCTTCATTTTGCATGCTGCTCTCCTCAATCCAAGTGGCTTCATGAGGTAAATTTTCTTGTCCCCAGTTGCCAAGTGCCTTTTCCTTTTTCAAGTCCTCCTCAAGCTTTTCTCTGAAATTACTTCCTCTTCTTTTTATTTATGTCCATATAGCTATAGTTTTTTTTTCTCCTGGAACATATTTTCATGTTCTGTCATAGCTCATTCTTACAAAAATTGTGTAAACTCTTCTCCTTAGGTGCCTGATCTTACAATCTCTGGCACCCTGTGGGACAGCCGCAGTGCTTTCAGAAAAGGGAAGTCTGTAATTCTACAAGAGTAGATCTTAAAAATAATAGTTCACAAACCACCATATATATTTATATATGTATAAACTTACGTATGAAGAAACCCATTCTTCCTTCCTATCAGGGTGCAATTCCTCATATTTCATCATGCTTGAATTTAGGGCTGAACAGATCTGTTCGTACTGTTTGTACTTACTCCATAGCTCCATCTTTATTGGATACACAAGGAGAAAGCACGACTAATGACAACATCAGTGTTCATCCTTTCTATGTAAACCGATGCTGTGAAATTAAGCATCTGATCCTGTTCTTGAATTTAAATTTGCTAGTCATCCATATTCTTTACAACACTATTTAATACAGACATGCAGGAAAAAATCTGTAGATTTTTGAAGGAGTGAGAGCCTGCATATGCTCAGGGCTTTAGTATGGGCTCAAGCTTTTGTTTCTATAATATGCATAGGGCAAACACAGATAGCCTGAGTGCACTATCCTCTAGGAGGTATGACAAATTCATTTTTTCTTTGTTGAGACAGCCAACATCCTGGTCTTGTGTGGTTTGTAGCTGGATATAAATTTAGAAAGAAAGAGCCTAGGAGACAGGCTCTTAAGTCATGCTTAAACACAGTCTAGTCTTTGTCCCATTGTCTTTGCAGAGAAAGAACCTGAATGTGAATGAAGAGACTATTCCTGTGGCACTGCTTTTAAGAAATCATGGATTCCAGCCTGAAAACATGGGCACCCAGAAGTTTGAGCTCCTTTGCTTATTCTAACAGTCACAGGAGGGAAACCATGCATGGATTCTGCCTGGGAAAGAAATGAACTGGAGAAGCAATAAAGAAATAGAGAGCATGCTGGGGCACCCACAGATCCTTCTGCAGCACCAGTGATGTCAAAGTTGAAACTGATGCTGCTTTTATGACTCCCTAATTCTATGATGTCTTTTTTTAATGTGGGTTAGTGGAAGAAGGCAGCATGCATCCTGTCTGTTTTTATCTACTATTGAGCTCAGTGACACTGAACAATCTGAGAATACTTGCAATACATGGAGAATACTTACCATGTGAAATGCATTTGAAATTACTTTAGAAATTAACTCTCTTTGGCTGTTTATACTCTCTGTGGTTGTTTATAAATACACTCAGTTGGGCTCAAGCACTCAAAGCCATCTTCCTATGATGGGTAGTGAATTTACTAACATAGATGGGAACTGTGCCATGTATACTGGCCAGAGTACCAAAAAACCCAGACAAAGTTTAGTTTTCTGGTGTAGTATAGTGTAGCTGTTAAACGTTGAACTCCTATATCTGATCTGGTCAACAAAAGTTAATTGGATCTGTATTTTCCTGTTTTCTCAAACTTTGTTCAAATTTTCTTTAGGACTTTCACCATTCATTTTCAACATCAAATTACATACTATTTTTTTGGCTACAGATACAAGCTAAGGCACTGAGGAAGTACACATTGAAACACCTTCAATCATTTACCAGCAGTTCTGGATAAACAGGGAGGTGTCTGTTCAGTGGAGGTTGGCAAATGTGACACAACTCCAAGAAGGGACAGAAAAAGGACCTGGGGAATTACAGGTCAGCCTGACCTCAATGCCAGGGAAGATCATGGAGCTAATCATCTTGAGTGCCATCCCATGGCATGTGCAGGACAATCAGAGCATCCCAGCCTGCATGTGTAAAAGGCAGGTCCTGTTTGACCTTGTCCCACCTGCTGATGCAGCCTCACCTTGAGTCCTGTGTGTAGTTTTGGGTGCTACAATATGAGAAAGACATGCAGCTGTTAGAGAGTGTCCAAAGGAGGGCAAAAAAGATGGTGAAGGGCCTTGAGGAGCAGCTGAGGTAACTTGGTCTGTTCAGCCTGGAGAAGATGACACTGATGGGAGAGTTAGGGGAAGACACCAATATCTTCCCTCTGGTGGCAAGTGACAGCTGGCTAAACATGAGCCAGCGGTGTGCCTGGCTGACCAAGAAGGCTAATGCCATCCTGGCTTATAGCAGCAAGAGTGCGGCCAGGAGGACAAGGGCAGCGATCGTTCCTCTGTATTTGGAACTGGTGAAGCCACACCTCAAGTTCTCTGCTCAGTTTTGGGCCCTTCACTACAAAAAAAGACACTGAAGCCCTGGAGTGTGTCCAGAGAAAGGCAACAGGCCTGGTGAGGGGACTGGAGCCCAAGTCTTATGAGGAGCAGCTGAGGAAGCTGGGGTTGTATAGCCTGAGGGATAGGAAAAAAAGAGCACCTTTTTGATCTCTACAACTCCCTGAAAGAAAGCTGTGGCAAGGTGGGATGGAGGGGTAGTCTCTTTGCCTGAACAACAACTGATAGGATATAGGAACTGGCCTCACGTTGCACCAGGAGAGGCTTAGATTGCATATTACGAAAAACTTCTTTATGGAAAAGGTTGTCAAGCACTGGAACAGTCTACCCATGGAAGTGGTTGAGTCATCATCCTAGAGGTATATAAAATACCCGTACATGTGGTACTTGGGGACATGGTTTGGTGGTGGATTTGACAGTGGTAGGGCAACGGTTGCACTTGATGATCTTACAGGTCTTTTACAAATTAAACAAATTCTTTGATTCTATGATTCTAGATTGGATCTCGCTGGTTTTAGTTCATTGATTCACAGGTTTAGAGGAATGTTCTCTCTATGTTATGTTAAGAATAGTAGCAATGGGGAAAACAAAATGGGAAATAGAAGACTTACAGAAAGACTTAAAGCTGTATAGAACATTTACCTGCTTACTTAATCAGTGCATTTTGCTACTATCAGCTTCTTCTCTATGGGCTAAATTCAGCTCCATCTTGGAGATATCAATAAAATTAATTTCTCCTCCTGGAAAAAAAAAATCTCTTTCTGGTTCCCGCTGCTTGCCAGCTACTTTTCTGGTTTCTCTGCTTCAAACTTTCTCCATACCTTTTCACTTTCATCTTAATATATTCCTTTGTCTCCTTTCCCTCCTTCAGCTATCAGAATTGAATTTTGTATCTACATAAGTTAATGCAGTGGAAATATAGTAGGATGGATTATATATGTTATACAGAATAGAATTAAACAAAATTGCACACACTAGCAAGAAGTAGTTTTTAGGTCTATCCTTTATTTCTGGCTCATTGTGAAAAAATAGACTTGAATTAACCAGTTAATTACTAGTTCTTAGAAAAATAAACTATTTTTTCTTTTAAAAAAAGGAAGAAAAAAGGCAAGTTTGTTGGACAATGAAAATTAGTGGCTGATTTCTACAGGAAACTTCTATACTTTGAAGTATTAAACAAGAATGAAAGAATGGAAGAATGAAAAAAAAAAAAAACAAGAGAGAAGAAATGAAGGAGAAGAGAAAGAATGAAGAAAAGAAGCAGAGACAACTATGTAACCCAGTTACATTTTGTTTAACCTCAAAGGAAGATTTTGCTCTCCTGCAAGTTATTCACTTATGCACTTGCTATGAAATCAGCATTGTGAGTAAGTTGATAGCCTGTACAGGGAAGGAAAGAATGGCAAGCTGATTACTTTATGGTTATTTCACAAAACTGATGAGACAGCAAATGATATTCAATCCTATTAAAAAGACTAAGCACAGCCTTTTTTCCACCCTTGAAAAAAATTCCTACATTCCTTGTGCTGGGATTGGATGATATGATTCTACAATTCAGGGAGTCTGCAGAACATCTGCAATGAAATTGGTTTTCTGTGGAAAACTGATGAATCACTTACTGCCAATGACTGCAAGGAAAAGTACTTGTTTATGCCCTTATGTAATGAATTTTTATGTGGTGAAGTTTGCTGTTTATAAAAAATATACTTTCAGTTGCTGCAGATGTAAAATAATAGAATTGAGAATTTAGACCACCACATTACTGAAAAGGCAGTCACGAACAGAATATCATTGTCTACTTACAAAATGCCAAAAAGGGGCTTTTACTTCTGTAATAGAATTAAAATTTTCATCCATTCCATAAGGTCTTACAATACAAGAGAACAAAAGAAAAAGCAAGGACAATATTAACAGTTACCTTTGTTAATGTATTTTAAAATAAAATTAATGCTTCTACCAAAAAATACATGCTCTACTTCAAAAAGTAGATCTAATACATCATGCTCATGAGCAGTTCCTGAGAAAGCAAGCAGAGTCTCTCTGTAATAATGGAAAATCAGTTACATGCTTTTCCTTGAATATCCTCCAACAACCTCTTTAAAGCATGAGTTAAAGTAATAGCTTAGGTGTAAGAACTAACCATTTCACTGTGAAAATCAACCTTTCACAATCATAGGTATCTTAAGAGAGTTTTATGCCAGCAAATTAATTAGTGGAGCAAATTTTAAGAATTACCAAACTGTTTTATGCTTACATTCAGCAAGAGTTGAATTTGATTGTTACAATCTTTTAGTTTCCTTTAGAATCTTGAAAGATTTCAGTGAAGTATTTCACAGCTTGAATGTTACTTCTTTTTTGATCCTGTTGTGTACTTCCAGGAATAGCTGTAGGTGACTGGAAATGTGCAGTATCTATTCTTAATGACTAATGCATTTTGCATTTCTGCAGCAAAAGCTGTTTTGCTGTGTGTGTGAAAAACTTTCAAGTGCCATTTTCCTTATACTTCTCATCTCCTTGTCCTGATATCTATATTGGTTCTGCAAGTATGGATAATGCACCAGTTTTTCTTGGATCAATTTATATTTTTATGAAGTTGGGTTTTTGTGGCACTAAGCAATGATGCAATGAGCAACCTGCACTTTTTTGTGCCTTGCCACTCTACCACCTTGGAAATCGTTGCAGGGTGACTGCTGTTGCTGCTATCAGTCACAGGGATTGTGAAAGGATGCAAGAGACAGCATGCTGCAGGTCCATCTATATCTTCTGTAATGGCCAGAGTTTGCTTAAACCTGGAAACAACCAGCCAAACACTGGACTGGTACCCTGTTTCCCACAACACATATAATAGAAGCCGTGCCACTTGGCTAACTACCCATCTCATGCTTGCATCTGCAGCATGCTCTGACCATTCAGGCATTGCTTTTGAAGAATTACCACACACCACACGGGACCATTTTGTCCTCAGTATATGGAATGAAGAGGAGTAAGTGCACAGTTTTTTCATACAACAGGCCCTCTGAAATGCTCACATTGTCTACCCTGCAGCCACATTCCTCTAGAGCTCTGATTCTTGTGTCCAGCACCTGCCTCCAGTTTTTCTCTATTCTTATCCTTTTTAATACAGAGAAATCAGGGATAGGCTGTCATTATTGGTAGTGTAGCAGTCATGGAGATGTTAGAGCCTTTACGAAAAGTATCCTGAAGCAATGGTCATTATTTTGAACCATGTGACTATTAGGTGGAACAATCCATGGGATCCACAATCTTTGGTAGCAGCCTGCATCAAAAGAGGCTGGGGTTAGAAGTTATCAATAAATACTGCACATACATCATAGAAGCTTTTATTAATTACAGAGACACTGTTTAGTGGCTATGGTAGCTAGTCATGAGAAACTTACCTATTTAAGTGCAAACAGACACAAAAGCATTTTAAGAAAAGCTTAATTAGCCCTGGGTCTGCATTATGCACACTGCTTCTTATGCCTTGTCATAAGCCACACATCTCTACCCAGGTAATTGTCTCTCACATAGTATGTTCGTAGTTTCTGTTGTAGTTTAATGCATCTGAAATTAAGATGAAGATCACCAGTGACAAACCAGAATATCATCCATCCAGAATACCAAGCCTGTTGTCCCTTACTGCACCATGCACAACCATGAATTAAGACTATGTATTAAAACTGGGTACAACAGGAGAGAATTCATTCAGAGTAACCACATAACAGGCAGCAGACCTCAATAAAACGGGACAAGTTTCAAAACTCTTTGCAAGTCTTCAGAGGTAATACATATTCCCATGTAAGAGTCAGTAGTGCCACAGATGCAATTTACTGTCTTTGCCTGCTGCAACAGGCAGGCACTCTCCTAGGGGCCTATCCCCAGGCAGTGCCCTAGCTCTAGGCAGAAAACCCTGATCCTTTCTGCACCCTGTCTTCAGGCCACAAAGGAGAACTAACTACAGAGAGTAGGCAAGCAATCTTGTTAGAGAATCGGGTACCTGAAGACTTCTACTGAACCTGTAAGATTTTTTCCATTAAGGCAATGTATCCCCAAGGATTATTCTTGACACAGCTATTGCATCAGAGGTATCCCTGCCAATTGCACAATCCGGAGATGCTATCTAGGGTTATTTCCTTGTACAGTGTGTCCTGAAGGACTATTTAGGTAAGGGCTTTAAGCAAGATGGCGCACCAGCTATTGGCAAGTCACTAAATACTAGGGAACATGATGGGATGTTTTGGGCACATTAATGGAAGTTGCCAGTTCTGCAGTCAAGAAGTTAGAAAGAAGATTGCAACGAATACAGAAAATGGCAGAAGAGGGAGGAGTCAGCTTTTTGCCCTCTCCCAAGCTATTCCAACATGCTTCGTTTTCCTTTACAGCCCTTCCAATATAGCCTAATGGAGAGCATTTATAAGACTCATAACCTTTTTTCTCCCTGAAATATCCTTGAAACATGTCCCTCAAAGTAGACAGATATGAGATGAATGGTAGCACACTGGCCAACTTTATCACACTTTGCACCAGTTTGTTCTCTTAGGAGACCCAAGATCAGAAAGATATGTAGATGAGGATTTTGTACTTATTAAAAACTGCCTGCAATACATAGAACTACCTGCACTGTCGGGTCTGCTGCCCACCCAGGGATGCCAGATGTGGGGTTTCCTGCCCACCCAGGGATGCCAGATGTGGGGTTTCACGTCCCAGATTGTGGTGACCCCAAAAGATGGAAAAGTCTCTCCTCCAACCCGTGCCTTCAAAGAAAGACTCAGTAGTCTTCTGTTGTCTGTTCTCAAGGTTGTTTATTGTTGGTTATCTAAAAGATTCTTCTCCCTGAGCTGCTGTGGCCCATTCAGCAGCTCAGACAAAGGCACACCGCCCTCCCAGGAGGCTGGTGCCATCTTTTATATCATATATTACGTACTACATGCTTATGCTTTTTCTCCAATACCTACTATCTATATTGAACAGTGACTTTCTACTCTAAACCAATCTGTGAGTGCCAACATCACCAAAGACATGGAGGCTAGGAAGGAGAAAGAAAGAGGACAGGGCACACCCAAATCCCTCCATCTTAGAACTCCTTACCCCCATGTATAAAACCTGGACCCCTGTGTACAAGGCTTAAAACCCCCCTGTACAGCACTCAAAAATCCTTCCTTTCACTTCGTGATTATCTCTACTATGCTATCTAAACTTGTGTGTGTGTGGCTTGTAATTCTTCATACAGAGTTAGTAACTTGCTCCATGGGCTAAGATCAAAACCCCACGAGTGTCTTTGGCTGCATGCCAGGGTCTCAGAGCCCCCTGCCAGCAGCTCTGGCCATCCAGGGCACCCAGAGGAGAGTCCTGGGTTCCGACACTGCACCTGCTGCTGTACAAGTCTGCCAACACTTCTTATCTGAAATAGGTCTGCATTTTTGTATACAGATCAACAGACAGGTTGAGAATTCGAAACCCCAGGTATGCTCTAGAGAACAGAAAAGATGACTAGTAGGCTTTAGCAGATGCTGTACAAACATGCCTGTGCATGTTTGTGATTCATCAGGTGCCAGCCTGAGAGGGATTCTGCTGACAAATGTCTTTTCCTTGAATGGTATTTGGCCACTTTGCCAGTTCCTCACTTTGGAAGCGGATTGCCCTGGAATGGCAGAAACTTAAGACAGTGGATGTTTTAATGTTGTCAGCATGTAAAATGCTCTTGGGAGGTTGAAGGCAGGCAGCTGTAATCTATTCAACCCAATTCTACCAAGAGTTCCTCCAGGGAATAGGTAAGGGGTTGAAGCACCACTTTGAAACTGCTTCTTGGTTGTACACACTGTGACTTGCAGCAGCTCAAGCTACCATACTGTTTTAAAAGCAAATGACCATCAGTTTATTATCTGTTGTGGCAATAAGCACCACCCTATCCTGAGCCCAGTCATGCCACAATATTCTCTTCTCAGTACAAGCCAACGCAGCTTCCTAGCAAACACACAGTGAAGCGTAACAGCTATGACTAATCTGCTCAAAAGAAGAAATGTGAAAAGATAATTTGCTTAAACCTAAAACTGAAGAAATTTTTTAAGAGAAGTCTAAACTAGTTTCTCACTTTGCATTTTAGTCTCATAAATGACAAAGTATGAAGTCACCCACTGAGTAATAAATAACCACTCTTCCAGAAAAACTCTCCTATGAAAAAGGCAAATCTCAGAACCTCCTGTTCAAAAATATAATTTATTTGTCAACTTGGTTTTCATAAGAATGACACATCCCAGATAACAACTGCATTAGTATTCTCAAATAAGGACATTATAATAGGTTGTATTTAGCAAATACATATCTTTCATCTTTCTTCCCATTGTCTCTTTACTAATGCTGAGATCATCCTTGTCCATCATATCTCACACAAAAAAAATAAGTATTTCCAGGTAAGGCAGAAATCAAATATTATTCCTCTCATTTCCTTCACAGAAGCTCCCACTTTTAAACCTCCTATTAAGTTATTTATATAAGACCTCCCTTAAAACATACAGAGTAGATAGAATGGTTCTTTGCAGAAGTAAAAACCAGCATTCTCTGACTCCTTTCATCTGAATGCCTCCCCAGTCACACCTTGTGGCAACTGGTAATTCTCATTCAAATTATGATAAGTTTTCTAGTATGTTTATTAATGTAATTAGTCTGTTTTATTTATGCCTTCATTTTTTGATTTTTGATAATGAAAATGTAGCACACAAGGTCAACAGAGCACAAAAAAAACTGGTAATAAAAGGCTGTAACTCCTATCCAAGACTGAACAGAAATTCTGGTCCTTTAGCTTCCTTAAATTCTAAGCATTTATCCTTTTCACTGATGCACATATGACTACTCACAAGAACATTCTAATGGTAGCTGAATACTAATCCCCTTTGGTTTAAAGATTAACATTCCAAAACAAAATTTATTCCCTCTACTACAAGAAGTAGGACCAGATGTAGCAGTCCTTTGTTAAAGTAGAGTTTAAACCTGAAAAATATAATGTTTATGAGGACAAATTATCAAGGTAATTAATATGTAAAACTAATTATTCTTTGATTAGTCTACAAAGAATCTGATTTTTTTCCTGTAATATCTTTAACTAAGACTCTTCTGCAACTTATAGATCACAAAACACAACAAAACAGAATTGAAATATTTTTAAAAGTATGTTTTTAATTTTAATGTGCTTCAGGAAAATGATGAATAATAAGTACTAAGAAGGTAAGCTGGTAGTTACTTTTTCAATATTCAAGTTGGAACCCTCATTAGTCTCATTAGTGACTACAACTGAGCAAAGATTTTACCATATGGGAGATAAAAAAAAAAATCTGTATCTGACACAAGCAACCATTCTTTTCCCAAACCACCTACTTCTGTGAGATGCTTTGTACCTGCTTACTTGCATCGAAAATAGAAGAACTAAACCCCCACCTGAAGATCAAGGTTCTTAGGGTAACAAAAACTGTTTATGCCACAAGACACAGACTTTACAAACTGTAAATACCATGGGCTACAAACCCAACACAGTGATGAGGAGGTGCTACAGAAGTAGGCCAATGCTTTGGTACAATAAGGTAGCATAAGTTAAGCATTAGAAGTTTGACTCAGAAAAAAAAAAACAAAAAATGAAACAACAGTAGAGTGTGATATAGCAGAGCCAGCAGAAACCAGCTGTACAATAGAGGTACTAAACTGCTTGAAACAGGTTTTTTTATCGATAGTGTAACAGGGATGAAAAACAGAGCACAAACTTTACCCGCATGAAGCTGCAAGAGACAAAACAAACCCCAGGAAATTCATACAGCTTATGCACATCAAACAGCAGGACAGAGGGAGGTGGAATGAAAAAGGAAGATAACATTCTTTAATATTCAGGAAAATGAAACATTTCTGTATAGGAAAGAAGCAAACTCCAACATAAGAAGGGCATGACACCTAGCAGAGGCCAATACAGAGAATCCATGTTCTTTTGATAAAATATTGCTCTGAAACTTCAGAAAAAATGAAGAGTCCACAGCAAACAAAGGTCTGCTATGATTGTAAGCTATGAACACTGGATTTTGGATGCACACAACTCTTTATTAATAAACACAGATAAAGACTGAAGTACCAAAAATGTTGATGATGTTTCTGGAGACATAACATCACCTTGAAGTCAGTGTTGTTAAAACATTTCTTTGGGAAAAGCTATTAAGTGATGTGGAAGGACAATTCATACAAAATTCCTTCAGGATCAAGAACTAACTTCAGGATGCTCTCCAAATGACTTGGCACTTCTCATACTCTAATAAAAACAGGTTTGCACCAGCTGGTTCTAATTGCAACAGCAAATAACAGAAATATGGCAGGCAGGCAAAAATACACACATTTGACAGCAAATAATATTGCAGCACAGTATCTGGAAGCACTTGCTCTGAAGTCTCTGTTGACTCATAGAACAGTAGCAGAATTAATGAAGATTTTGGCTGCCCACCCGCTAACTATATCTAATTACATCAGATGAAAGCACTGTGTGTCATTCTAAAGATCAAAACCTAGAATTTAAAATCTTCAAACAAATAGACTAGTGGGTTGTTCTAATCAGAATGAAGAATGTAATAAGCCATTTCATAAAAGTAGATCAAAGTTACTCAATCAGCTGTTACCCTGCTATTTTTGGGACTGACTATGGATGACTGCCAATCAAGAACAGAGCCACCATAAAGCTATTTATTTAATTTAACTGTGTATGTTTTTGACAAATTAATATTCAAAAGAGGACGTAATGTATTTCTGCGTAAATGAGACTCTTCTGAATAACACTTCCTGTTAAAAAAGGATTGCAATTAAAAAGAAAATAATCCTATAAAACCAGGTTGAAGAGTAAATGGATGAAGTGTTAAAACAATTAAAACATTGCAAGGGCAACTAAGAAAGCATATAGTGAAAGCAAAAAGCATGTTGAAACATTTCAATATGTTAACATGCACATAATTGTGTTTGATCTTTTTCTGTGTGGAAGTGAACTCTGATTGGCACCCACCTAGACCACACCAAAAAAACATGAGTGGCAATTCCTACAGCATCTTGTGAGTGAACAGTTTTCTTCAGTGTCTCTAACTCAGAAGAATGTGGGTTACCCTGAACATCTGCCGCATTCCAATGGATGATGGGTTTCATCCCTCAGGTTCTGAGGGAAGACAATATATATGTAATTGAAGCTCAGAGACATATCTGCCTGAGAAAATTAGTTGTCATCTCACACAGGTCTAGAAGGTGCACTGTTTTCCTTAAGCATTCTTTATACCTTTGGGTTTTTTTTAGTGTAATATGATATTGGGAATTCAAATTTAAAATTATTCTTTAGGTATGAAAAGAACAACTTTCCCACTTAATCCATCTACTAGGTAGGCTGGTAATGGCATTGTGTCTGGGTAAGTTAAAGATTGCTAAGTCAAAGTTTGCCAAGTGCCTTATTCAGTTGGAATGCTCCAAAGTTTGCAAGTGAAAGTTCTTGAACCTCCTGAGAATGTTGTTGTTGTTTCTCCCACACACCATTCAGAGTAAGTCCAATTACCTTCCCCATACCTGCCAAGTGGGGTAGGGCATTATGGCGCTGTTACTCAATAAAAACCTAAGACCAGTAAAAATACATGTTACATAAATTACAGAGTCCCCAAAAGCATCTTTCAGCAGTCTGCTTTCAATAATTTCTGAATTCTTCCATTAATCTCCTTGATATATATCATGTACAGTATAAAACTAAATCAACCTCATATCAGCCATGCAATTCTGTCATTTCAATTTTATACTCCAATGGCTGAAGACTCTGTACCTCTGAGCCACATTTTGGACATGTAAAATACATATCAAATAAAAAGTTACTTTTGATACAGTAGTAACAAAAAACATGAGGACAGCCTATGGTATGTGGCATGGTAGGCCATTCCCCACATAGTGAACATTCCCTGCAGTGAGTTGCTAATGAGTTTTCACTATTGGAAAGACCTGCAATAGGCAAGCACCAAGAGAAAATTTTAAGTTTCAGTCTCTGTACATTAATGAGTGGTAGCAGATATATCAAAAATTCAGCAAAGCCATGCCATAAGAGTTCCCTGTTCATGTATTCAAATCCTATCTGACGAACATTTTGCGGCTTGCAAAAAACTGACCTAATTCCTAGAATGCGTTCTGTAAGCGTTGCAAATGTTCCCTTCCGAAGAAAAATCAGAAAATTTACAAGTCCACAAAGCTTAAGAAGTCCAGATCCAAAACCTATATAGGTCTTAATTTTGCAGAAAGACTGCTGTTGACGATTGCTAAATAAATCATAACATCTTTCTTCCAACCATCTTCCACCAACAGTGAAAATAAGGTACCATAACTTCTGGTGTTTGCTCAGAGGCTGGTATTTCTCTGTCTGAGATAAGTTATTCTTGTACTGAATATTGAGAATAGCCTGTCCCACAGTTGCGTTCTTGGAATAGACAGTGAATTTCCATAATATAAGACATAAAAATGCTTTTACTTCTGGTTCAAAATGAGCCAACACCCCTGGTTTAAATCCATGAAAACAGCTGGTAAACTGGGACCACACTAGTTGTTCCAGGGCTTTGTTTAGTTCAAGAGCATCAAGCTGACTTATTCTGAGCACAGGATTCACACTCTTTTCATTTCCAGTGCTGGAGGCCATTTCTTCACAAATAAACTTTCTAGAAATAAAACACAAATAGATTTTAGTATAGCAGAATATTTCCTATTTCTATTTTTATTAAAAATAACAAATTTGTAATATACCAGCAGTAGATAAGAAATAACAAAGTTCTCAGAATGCTCTATAAATATGTTATTAATATGCCATAATTCCTTTCAGGAAGCTTTACATTAATATAAAATTAGTACATATTTAAATTACTTTAAAATCTTATTTTTAGAAGAAATTATGCTTGACCATTTCTCACAAACAGCTAACATTTGGTTATAAACAATTGTTCAACATCATCTAGATATTCAGAAAAATCCAGAGATTTATATATATGATACACATATTAATAAATTTATACATACATTAAAATATTGCAGGGCATAATTGTAATATTCAATTGAATCTTAAAATAGATCAGAAAGAAGAACTGCAACACTATACGGTGTTTTATGGAGAAATAGAGAAAACTAAATACTAACCAAAAAATCTGGAAAAGAACAGTTTGGAGGCAGACTAAGTGTTGCCATATGAACACTTCAATTGCTACAGCTGAAAGCAAAACTACAGAAATACAGACAAATTTAGGAATCTCATAAAGATATGGATGGAAATGAAGGTGGGAATGAATAAAATTTTCTCAATAAAGGCAGTGAGTTGTTCAGAGAAAAATCATATGATATTTAAGAAATATTCAGCATTCAGACATAAATTATTTTACAGTACTTCACTGAAGCCTGCATATATCTCCTAGAGTGTTTTTGACAGGTGTGGGATTGTGCTACTTGTCATATAACATTTCAAGGTAAGATGATTTATGTATAACAGCAACATCAACAAATGTATACTCCTCCTGCTCAAGCATCATAGAAAAAATAAAAATATTTTAAAAAATGGCTTCTTTTAAATGTTGCTGCATCTGGAAGTCTGGCTGAGAAATAAATGCTGTAAATCGCCAAAGCAAAATAAGGGCAACACCTCAATGCAAAATTGTGCAGTAATCAATTTTTGCTTCCTTTTGTCAACAGATTAAACCCCAAAATGATTCAGAAGTATTTTCAGACAGTATGCAACGTATTTTACTTTCTAAACCAGATTCTTTGCATAACAGACCTGAAGCAAGAAGTCCACAGCTTTCTGGAAAAAGTATAGGAGGTAGTGCCTCAAATTCTTATAAATAAGAGAAAAATAACCATACAAGATTACTGTGAGTAAAAGATGCTGTAGAGGCTCTTGGTAGCGATGCTTGCTAATGACGTCAAGAATACGAAAAAAAAAGTCTTTCAAACAAACAACGATTGCTGAAAAAGAACACCCCAGAAGTTGTAAAACATAATATAAAACATCATCTGTAGCTTTCCTACTGTTTTCCATATTTATAATTAGTGATCACTGCAAGAAAATATGACTTTGTCCTTAGTGTAGGGTGTTTAACAGTAGTTTTCAATTAACTAAGACTGCTACATGAGTAGAGCATACAATAGCCCCACTCAGCTTTTTTAACTCCTCTTTCCTTATCAGCAGGCAAAACATGGCCAAAGGCCACCTTCTCTGAACAAACAGCTATAGGGTTCATTGCATGAACTCACACCAGCTGGAAAAAACAGGATACAAATGCTAAATACCCAAGCCTGTCTCCCTCACAATTAGTCTTTTCTGGAACAGAAACCAAAGCACAGGGAACATTTTCCAGTATGATCCAAATAACTTCCCTCCTCTAATTTATGATCAAAGGGTCAATTCAACCTTTACTGGATTTAGCTCCATCACTTCAAAAACTCCAGCACCAATGACTATCCACCCTATCTCTCATCTCTTCATTCCACTATCATTTGAGGAACAAGAGCCTTTGAGAACCACCTGCTCTGGAACCTGTCACTGGTTATTCACTCATAACCTCTAGAAGTTTAATGTCTTCTTCACTTTCTCTTCTACTCACTTCACTTTGTTTCAGTGTTCTATATAACTCCCAACACACAAAACCTCCTTTAAAAATGCTAGTTACTCAAAAGGGACATCTTATCAAACAACTCCCTTGATCCATCTACTAAGACTATTTTCCAACATCAGTTCAACCATCTTTTCCAAGTGTTTTTCATTAATGCAGGTGTTATGAGCAATTTCTATTGTAGGTTTGTCATAAATAAGGTAGACTAAATATTTACAGATTTTTTCTCTCATTATAGCTGTATTATCTAAAGAAACCTGAGCAAGTGAAGAATGGGTCATCAGGAATTTTCTGAAGACAAAGGAAAATGTGTCAAATCCACAGGATTATGATGGATCATGAAATACACATAGGCTGGGAGCCTGTATGACAGCACACGTGCTTTGAAAAAGAGGATGTGGAGACAGGCAGCGTGCTGAACACAAGCCACCAGTGAGTGCATCCTGGCAGCACACTAGAATATGTATAGCCAGCAGACTGGAAAATGTGCTTACTACCCTCCACTTGGCATTGGTGAGTGTACACCTGGGATACTAAGTCTAGTCTAGCCCCTTCTCTATGAATAGTACAAAAGAATCGTCAACAAACTGAAGAGAGTCCTGTAACTAATACCATCAGGGAGCCCCAGGTCCTGATACATGAGAAGAGCTTGAAGGAACTCAGATTGTTCACCTTGAAGGATAAGGCAGCTAAGAAGTGGTCTATGAATAAGCTTCTACTTCCTAAGTGTTGCAGAGAATATTAAGCCAAAGTTTTCTGTGAGATGCAATGAAATAAAGAGAGGCAACTCTGTGTTAAGTCACTACATAAGAAATTCCAATTGGAAACAAGGAAGCTGGAACATTTTGTCTATCAAGACTAAAATCTCCATCCCCAGAAATTCTTGGAACTTGGCCAAATGATGCCTGAACCTACCTGTTTCAGCAATTAATTTATTCCCAATTTTCACAGGAGAGCAGACTAAAATCTTCTCTGGGACTTGGAGCTTGACTTTCCCATTGCCTCACTGCAGAATCTAGCTGATAATGTTTTTTTTTTCATGTCCATCATCCTACACACAACTGTATTTGAAGGAAATAATTTCATTGCATCTGTCAGAGTTCCCTGGAACTTTGTATACAGAAAATGGAAACCACTATTGAGACAACATGCTCGAACAGCACAACTACTGTTCATTAACCTTTGAAATTTTGCCAAATCAAACAAGTCTTCTCTTTAAAAAAATCAGAATCAACACCATATATACTATTTAATGGTGTCATGCTTAATGTCTCTTCCTGAACTACAGCTATCAAACTGATTGAACTTTTAGTCACGTTTAGGCAGACTATATGGAAAAGGAAGAATACCAAACAACAATAAGGATGCTATCTTGCTATCTTTTAAATTATGCTTGTAACATAGCTATGTAAAAAGAAAAAAAAAAAAGAAAAAAAAGAAAAAAAGCTTTCTTTCCAATGAAAAATTAAGTGTTCTCAATTCAAGCAACAAGTCTGGGCATCGTTCTGAAGTTCTTTCCTGCTAAGGACATTAAAAGCTTGCCATAGGCCAAGGCTGTTAACTGGACCCTGCAAGTTACCTAAAGATGATATCCATATACTTCTGATTTTAATGTGTAAGCACATTTCTGTGTGCTTAGTGTTCTGCTATCCACTCTGCTTTCTTCTGAATTGATCTAAGGTTTTATTGCACTTAAAAGGGAAGATATTTATTTCCCATAGGCAAATATTAAAAGGGACAATTTGAAATCTGCATTGCCCTATGAAATTGTCTTCAAATGTCCTAATGATCTGAATAAAAGCAACTGTTTCTTTGAGAGAAGAGCCCTAAATCTTAATCTCAATCTCGCTATGGTAGGAAATTTCCCTTTAAAAATTACTTCTATACAAAGTCCTTTTAGAAATTTGTTGTTTTTTAGTTTATACTGTTTTTGCACACAGTAGTATCACAGTAGAAATAAATGGGAACTATAGTAGCTTAAATCTAGATAAAAACACACCCTATAAGTGCTAAGACATTTATCTTGTACTTTTTTTATGTTATTTTTGCATTCTATAGTTTGCTGAGCTATAAACAATATAGACCATTTGTTTTCCTCCATGTTTTTTATTAAATTCTGTCATCCTTACTCTTTTAACTCTTATTTTAAGTCACTTTTAAAACATAAGAACCCCAAATCATAGACCCAGTAATGAAAGGGGCACATACCAACATTCAGATACATAATAAACTCGATGTGTGATGAACCTTTACATAAGTACTCTTTAAGCAGTAAAGACTGGTACGTGTAAGGTTCTCCCTTTATACTGTCAAAGATATTGCATAGAATAAAAAAGACTGCCTGCCAGAAAAAAACCCAAACAAACAACTGAAAAACCCTAAAACGTTATTTTCTTAAATAACCTGTATTTTGATTGATTTATCCTTTTTAACCAAACAAATAAACAACCCCATTTGTACAGTACAAAAAAAATTACTGTATATCACTAGGGAACAAGAAATTTCTTCTGGTATATATTAGTGCTGGTATTGAGCAACGTAGAAATTATGAATGAATATATTTTATTTGGAAACATGTTATTGACAGAAATCTATCAATAGTAATGTGAGTATTGTCAACAGCCTGTCAATATTAATGTAATTATAATTAAGGGGATAACATGGATTTTAGCTATAATACCAAGTAACATCTCCTGCATTGCTGCTATCAATATAAGCATTATTATTGACCTGTTCTGGGACTATCAGTAGGAGATGTATCACCATCAGGCATATTTGTCAATGCATTCTGCCCACAAAAATTCTACATTTAAATTTACAGGTCTGTAAACTTTGCCTGAAGAAATATACAAATCCAAGTAATCTCTTGGGTGCCATTTTTTCCACAGGGCTTTTCTATTGTGGATGAGTAATCAAAGGGTTTCTATCTCAGAGATACTGCAATCACATTCCCTGCTTTTCTAGCATAATCATTAGATGACAAATAGACATATATGCAGAAGCCTTAAAACAATTTTAAGTATGATCAGTCAAATCACTTTTTGAGAAGCAAAATAAAAATACATTTATTAAATTAAAACCCAAAATTTGTTCCTAATTGGAACTGGTTGGCAGCCAGTCACTAGTGGTGTCCCCCAGGGACCAGTGCAATGGCCAGTCCTGTTTAACATCATCACTGATGATCTGGATGAGGGGATTGAGTCCACCATCAGTAAATCTGCAGATGACACCAAGCTAGGACCATGTGTCAATCTGTTGGAGGGTAGGAGAGCTCTGCAAAGGGATCTGGACAGGCTGGATAGATGGGCCAAGTCTGACAACATGAAGTTTAACAAGTCCCAGTGCTGAGTCCTGTTTTTTGGCCACAACAATCCCCTGCAGCGTTACAGACTGGGCACAGAGTGGCTGGGGGTGCTGGCTGACAGTCAAGTGAACATGAGTCAGCAGTGTGCCCAGGTGGCAAAGAAGGCCAAGAGTATCCTAGCCTGCAGTGTGGCCAGCAGGACCAGGGAGGTCATTCCTTCCCTGTACTTGGTACTTGTGAGGCTGCACCTTGAGTGCCGTGTCAAGTTCTGGGCCCTTCAGTTTGGGAAGGATGTTGAGACACCTGAGCGTGTCCGGAGGAGGGCAACAAGGCTGGTGAGGGGCTTGGAACACAAGGCCTGTGAGGAACAACTGAGGGAGCTGGGGGTGTTCAGCCTGGAGAAAAGGAGGCTCAGGGAGACTTTATCACTCTCTAAAAGTGCCTGTAAAGGTGGCTGTAGCCAGGCTGGGGTCAATGTCCTTTCCCAGCCAACTAGTGACAGAATGAGAGGACACAGTCTTAAGCTGTGCCAGGGGAAGTTTAGGTTAGACATCAGGAAAAAATTCTTCACCGAAAGAGAGATTTGGCATCATCTGCCCAGGGAGATGGAGTCACCATCCCTAGAGGTGTTTAAAAAAAGGACTGGACGTGTTACTCAGTGCCCTGGTTTAGTTGATGAGGCGGTGTTAGGTCACAGGCTGGACTTGATGCGCCAAGATCTTTTCCAACCTAGTTCATTCTGTGAACTTAAAATTACATTTAGGATGCTTAAGTAGCATATCCACTAACTTCACTGAGCTTGTGATTTAATTCTTTTACATAGTCTCTTCTGTGTAGACAAAACATGTAGTCTAACACTGTACTTACAGAGAAATGGAATGGACTACAAGAGACCATCAAATCCTAATTCAGCTCAAGAATATATAGACATGTGTCTACAAAGAAAGCTAATTCCACGGTTTTTCTAAGTAGTCTGTTCCAGTGTTTTATGGCCCTAATAATTACAAAGACTCTTTTTTTCTCATATTCAGTATGAAGTATGTTTAGTAAAACTCAGGACAGTTTTCATTCCATAGCAGAAATCAAGAACAATGAAAAAGAACTTCCATTTTGCTGTACCTTCCCAAGAGCAAAAATAAGCAAGGCATGTGAAAGGACCAATTACTCACAGAAGATTTGCCAAACTAGACAAAATCTGCTTTCCTACAACATGCCTGGTATGATCCCCTAGAAAAACCAATCCAAACCAAAAACCCAAGTAAAATCCACAACAAAATAACAACTTTACTTTTTTCTCAGCAGCAATTCACCTTGAGATCTACTATATCTTCATATCTGTTTCTCTCATTTTTCTACCTGAATAACTGTTTCCTGGTTTTGGATTAATATATTTTGAGCTTTTCACGTTAAATGCCTGCATTGTTTTTCTTGTTGATTTTACACTTTCCAAACTCATCAAGAGTATTCCAAATTCAGACCTTATGTTTAAAACAAAGGAAAAAAGAAAATCCTAAACCTTCAACCTCTCTCCAGCTTGTATCATCAGTAACTTTTCTAAGTATGTGCCCCTTTCCATCATCCAACTCACTAATGCCTTTTCATCTTGACAGGGTACTATAGATAATTTCTCTGTAAAGGCAATCTTTCAACTTGATGCTGATAACATCAACATCTAATGGATACAATATTGCTATTATGTTTCCCTAGTTTGCTCATGGAGGGAAAAAGACTTTATTAAAATAAAGCTGCATTGTACCTAAAGTTTTCCTCTTACTAAACTTGTTATTCTCATTTAGAAGAGAAAAATATTGAGGTTTCTTACAAACATATCTCACCAAACCATACTGGCTGTTTTACCATTTCTCTTCTACACACTGTTAGATACAAATTAATTGCTAAACTATTTACTCCTGAACCTTTATTTGGAATCAAAACTGACAGTTTCAATAATTCTCTTAACAGAAGAATAAAGAGGCACAAAACCAGATACACACAAACCCATTTTGCTGGCTATTTCCACCCTCTGGGATATTAAATAAATAAATAAAATCAGCAGTGCCTAATTCCTCAATCATTCTAGGATGAATTTTATTAGGATTTGCCACTTGAGCACATCTATATTAAGATTCCTTAGGCTATTCTTTCTGTGCTTTGGTTCCACTCTTATTTCCTGTCTAAGATTAATTTTATGAAAGTAGCAGGTCACAATATATCTCTTTTACAAAGTATGAAGTGAAGAATCAGTCTTTGAAAGTCTTTTCCTTGTTCTCCTTTCTTATTTAATAACAGATCTAGGTAATGGACTTATCCCTTCATGCCTCCTCTTACTCAGAGTTTTGGACCCTTTCATTGATTCTTTTCTTGTGCTTTGTAAATTGAAACTTATTTGTTTCTCAGAGTCATCAATTTTATTCTTACATTCCTATGCTATTCCTTTATATTCATCGCTAATCATATTGTATTACTTCTGCCTGGACAACTCTTTTAACTTCCAGGCCATGGAAGAATTACTGATATAAAGTCCCTCTTAATATTCACTATTACTATTTTATTTTATTATTATAAAGTATCTCAACACAAAGAAACAACAGGATAAACATTAAAGGTAACAATTTTTCATCCTTTTCAACAGACTAGACCCTGCCAAGTCTCAGCATTGAGATCAATGGTCCAAGGATGGGGAGGCAGGTGTAGAGCCAGCATGCTAGAAATCATCTCCTCTCTGGAGATAACACTATCACACAGCCCCTTTTTCCTTCAGGAGCTACAACACATTTAGTATTGTACATTGCCATACTGAGTGTGTGTGAGAGCAGGGAAGCAAGTCATAGCCTTGGTTTACTATCCCTCCTTTGACATTCATTAAGTTAGGCTATCAACAGATAAAGCAATGAAAACTACCTTTCCACCCATCACAAGAATGCTGAGATTTTTTTTAATGTGGAGTGTTCTACATTTTTCTTTGTGAAAATTTCTCATTTAACTGTTCTTTTTGGGTACTCTCAATGGCAGACTATATTTTAGATGTCAATTAAAAATCAATAAATTTTAAAAATGAGAAATCAAACGATACATATTCAGTTAATTTTAAAATTTTCCTTTACACCAACTCTCATAACACAGAACATGGACCCCAGCTGCTCAAAGCCTTATGTCTCACCATTAAATCTCATCTCTTTCTTGCTTATCAAGTGCAGAGAGAAATATCCTCAGATCAAAGTCTAATTGGGAGCCCCAACTGTGTTGTCTCTTAATCACTGTAAAATTAACTTACCACTATATCATTACCTCAAATAACCTTAAAAAAAATTGATTTTGTATTACTGTCTGGATTTCTATATACTTCAGACAAATACCTGTCATTTTCTAAAGAACATAAATTGATTCTTTAACTGTTTGGAATAACTACTAACACTAATTGAAAAGTCAGTAACACACTGCAATCACAGAAACTATTATTTATTTCTTATATTCCTAGGAGAAAGGACTATTTCTCAAAATAGACGAATTCAAGGAAAACACTGAATGACTGTGTAACAAACAAATCCCATAGATAAAATTAAGAATTTTATTATGGAGGTTAAGTGAGCAACTAGTACATAATCCCAGAATCCTAAATGCTACAGGTTACATTTAAGGTCCAAAGATCAAGCACAAGACAAAGACACACTCAAATCACAGGCTGCTTTTCCAATTTTAACTCAGTAAACTTAGATTTCATAAAATGATACAAGAGATTAGCCACTGCTGAATGGCTGGAGACAGCAAGGAAACATTAATGATAGCTCATTGATTTGTCTTCCATAAGCTACCTGCCATAATCAAAATATTTGGGCTTCAAGTTACAAAATCAAAACCAGCTCAGAAGAGCCAGAATTGATACAACAGAAATGAAGAGCAGCAGGAAAGAGCTGCACTGTTAGAAACTGTAACTCAGTCATTTCTGACAGCATTTGATGGAAACTGAAAATCCCACATGAGTGCAACACATCCCCTCGATGAATGCTAGCAGCCAAGATTATTACTGGCCACTCCTTAAGATATTCTGAATGCTACAAGCTTCTCCTGACTTCAGATAAATTTGTCATCAGTCAGCACTCTTAAAAGACAGATTATTAGATCCAAACAACCAGATCTGATAGTTACCTCATAACTAATATTTAAAATACTACCTATTAAAATTTGCAATGCTAAATTAAAGGCTATAAAATCCCAAAGTACATTTGTATTCCTCGTAGCATAGAAGCCAGAGACAGCATCATCCTACCAACTTTTTTGATAAGCCCTAATCTCCATATATTGGAATAAACAGGAAGATAAACACATAACAAGCTAATGTTCCATCACTAATATTCTTAACCCCATATCCTTTTTCTCTTCCTCCCTCATCTTATTTCCTCTTTTGTCATCCTGCTCCTTAGTACATCAAATTACAAATTCATCTCTAAAGGGACATGTCAGTTTCACTTATAAATTCTCATCCTCTGCTACACTAAATGAAATCTAGCTGTTGTTCCTTTTAAAGCAATCAGTGATAAAAACCTGAAAGTGTAAAAAACAAAGCTGCATTTTAACTTGAAGACTTCCAAAAAACATGGTTAAAAATCCCTTGATCTAGATGCTTAGCAAAATATGTGTCTCATACACAACAGACTTTTTTCTTTGGAACTAGGTAATGGCAATTATTTAGAGAAGTGCTTTACCTTGACTGTTGATGAACTAAAATGGTGAAGAGAGATTTGGTTAATGTAGTTGAACAGAGTGGCAACTGTGATGGTTAACTGGGAAGAAACAGCCCTTTGTAAGGAAGAGGCAACATCGGTGACTAAACCAGTATCAGGAGGTATAAAAGCTAAGCAAAGTTAAGAACTAAGTTAATAATGTAGGTCTCACCTGCTGATGTGATCAACAGATGACCGAGAGACTCTTGTATTTGAAGACATTTTGGGTGTGATAAGGACATGAGGCTCTGGTAAAAGGACGGCTAAATAACACTACAATGCTTGTGCAGCAGTGAAAAGAAGGCAAGGCTTAGTAAATGTGCGATCTTTTGTGTAAAGCAAAATGAAATGTCACCTGGTGGCAGAGGTATGCAGCTCCATTTCAGAATGGTCCAATGCCAGAACATGAATGCACAGTTGTGAGCACAATGAGGGCAGTTATAGCCATAACTCTTCCAGTGAGGGCAGTTATAGCCATAACTCTTCCTTTGCTGGTTACTGTTGCTTTTCTGAAAAGTTGGTATTATACCTCATGATATATGTAACATCTGCATTTCACTGTTCTAAGGGCACTGTATCTCACATCCCCTTATTTGTCAAGCACAGTGTTAATGCCAATTTTATGCACCTTTTCCATGCCCCTCCACATATTTCTTCCATTCAAAACTACCTAAAAAACAAACAGTCATCTAACTTAAATTCTCATTTCATAGCTCTGCATCTCTGTTCTGCTCCAACCTGCCTGATTCATATGAATGGATCACCAGGTAAGTATGGAGATGCCAGGATGAAGATTGAGAAGATACATACAAGAGATTCAGAAGCAACACCTGCTCTACATACTCTGATACAATTTACCACAGATGACAGAACCCTGCAATTTTGCATTAAACACTTTATGCTTATCATTTATGAAACACAGTCACTGCCCAGATTTTATTCCAACTTTCTTCCTTTTCACATACATATGCATACCAACTGCACAGTCATGAATATTCAGCAATATGCAAGTGTAACAATGCTGATCCAAGTACTGCACTGCAGGAAGGCAAGGTCCTTTAAACTTTTATTAGAAATACTTATTAGATAAGAATGGTAAAACCTGTCCTAAATGCCTAACTAAGTCATAATTAACCCCTGTCCACATCTGTACCAAAAGGAGAACTCTATATAAAAACAGTGTTGTTACAGACTGAATATATTTATGATTTGCTAGAATCAATAAAGTCCTGCATCAATAAAAAGACAAGCCTGCTCACTCCATGTCTTAAGTTTTGGATTTGTATTATATGGCATAACTTATGAATAATTTGATCAAATTATAATCAAAAACTCTCAACTGAGGCAAGGATAAAGAGACGTACTTGTCATACATGTCTTATTTTTCAGGCTTGTGTTCTTTAAAAACCTAAGGTAATGTAATTTTTGACAGCTACAGTCACTGTCTCAAATTTTCCTTCTACTGTTTATTCTGTCCTTATCTTATGAATTAGCACTAGCACTCATTTGAACTTAAATTTAATCATTTTTGCATGCTGAACTGGCAAAAGCCCAACCTATTTTAACTTATTTTCTGCAGATTTAGTACACAAACAGTTCACCACAGACTCAGGTCAGATACATGCAGTACCAGTAAAAAGAATAACAGGTTCAGGAAAACCAGGTAATCATGAAACCAGCTACCTTTGAATCTCTTACATCCACCACTGTCATCAGCAAGACAGAAACTCAAGCCTTTTGTTTGACTTGAAGAACTGTTCTTTTTGTCTTCAGTCTCAATGTGCTGAATGTGCAAGCAAAACACCACAACACTGCAAATACAAATCACGAAACTTTTAGCTGTCTTTCAAAAATGAAAAATAATTATTCGTACAAGTCCACTGTAGGATTCCCTGCAGACTTGCAAGTGCGACGCTACTCTGTTTAAATAAGTAACACTATGCAATTCCTCTCTACTTTCAGCTTTTCTGGTATGATTGTACCTCGAAGCGTCCAGCATGCACAATGACTACAAGGGGTGCTGGGAAAATTTGATGCGCTCAGTGTCCCCAGTCCTTGACAATTTTATTACTTGGTAATTATGGGAACTTTAGGCACACAAGAGAAGACTGATCACTTCCACCACACTTCTCCTCAATCCTGTAACTTCATTAGCATTTTAGAATCAACTGAATGGTTGCATACATGTATTACAAGTAACAGTTTAGAAGAGGGATAATAATTTCCTTGCTAGGCAGCCTGAGTTGTATGCTGTTACAGCTTCAGAAATCACTCTGCAATTCCAATGTGTATCTCCCTTCATGATTTAGTTATGCCCCACAGTGTCACGGCATTATATTAATTTCCCTTTCAGGAAAAGTTTTTCCTCCTTACCAATCACCTACTGTGACATTTTTTCTGCTTCTTTGAGTACAGAATTAATACTACTTTTGAATACTATTATTTTAATGTATCTTTTCAAGTTTTCTTAGAATTTAAATTTTGATTAACTCCTTTCTTTTCCAACCCCACTCACAATATTAGCAAAAACCAAGAGAGGAGATAAGGAGTGTCAAAGACAAGATTTTTAGGGACATTGTTCCCAGGCAGCTATTGATACAAACACAATGAATATTAGCAGCATTCAATTCAACATCCTCCTAAAAGCAAAAAAACATCCCCAAGTCCTCCCTTGCAGGAGGAGAAAGTGCCCAGACCCAGTCAGAATCAACCTTGAATCAAGAACTGCACCATTACTGTAATTCCTCTTCCTTCCTATAGCGTGTATGACCTCTTTTTACTCCACCTCAAAGTTCTTTATTTCTCTTGTATTTCCCCCTTAGTCTGAAAAATCTGAATTTCGTTTCCTTTTCAAAAGAGCCTGAAATAAACTCAAACTTCTGAAGCTCTTGTATTCCACCTCCAAACCAAAAAACCACTGAGAGAGGCATGTTACAAAGACAGCATCCTTTCCTGAAGATTTTTGTAAAGGTTAGACTTGAACTGATGATGCTTGCAGTTGTAAGTCAGCTGTATGACTGAAGGAACAATTTAGCTCTTGAAGAAGCTACAGAACAGAGAGTATGCTACCTTCTCTGTGCATATACAGACATATGCTACCTTCTCTGTGCACAATTTGACTATCAGCCTGCATCTTCTCATCACAAGACATTTGCCATTTTAAATTTTATTTTATTTGCTGCTTTTAACTTTACAGGGAGTGCTGTATAGCAGGTGATGTTGAGAGCATGCTTGTTAGTTAAAATGAGAGGAACAGAAAGGGTGTGACTCTCTTCAGTGGTCGAAGTTAAAAAGTATGTATGCTAATAGCTGTCAAAAGGAAAAAAGCCCAACCCTCTCTCTAAAAAAAAAAAAAAAAAAAACAGATCAAGAAAATCTGATAAAAACTTCAAAACAGCATAAGCAGCCTGCTTGAAAACACCACAATGAAGTAAACTTCAGCAGTCCATGAGAGGTAACAAGTTGTAGCAGCTGTCCTCATTAACTGCAGCAGCAATATACTGAGTGAGTCCATTTCAACTCATAAACAACATACTATCATTTAGGACAAAAAATTTATTTCACTTTCTGGATGCTCTGAAAAATTGCATGAACTCAGATGTTTTTTTCTAAATAGCTAACATTTGGGAACCAGACCTTGCTAGGGGGAAATTTACATCAGGGTATTTCACTGAAAGACTGGTTTTAATTGACAAAATTATCATTTTCTAACTGCACATTGCATCATACAGATCATTAATGGAGATGTTAAACAGGGCTGAACACAGTGTTGACCCCTGGGGTACAACAGTAGTTACCAGCTTCCAACTAGACTTCACACCACTGATTGCCATACCCTGTGGTCCATCTGTTCAGCACATTTTACGCTGACCTATTTGCTCACCCAGCCCATACTGCAGCAGCTTTTCCAAGAGCATGTCACAGGAGACACTGCTGAAAGACTTACTGATCCAAGTATCTACTCTCCTCCCTCCCCTTGTTTACCACGCCAGTCATTCCACCGTAGAAAATTATCAGGTTGGTCAAGAATGGCTTCCCCTTTGTAGATCTATGCTGACTACTCCTCAACATTTTCTTTAATGGGTCTTAGAAGGGTTTCCAGGATTAGCTGCTGCATCACCTTCCATCTTCTGGGGGATCAAGCTAAAGCTGATCAAGCTGTAGTTCCCTGAGGACTTCTTCCTGTTCTTTTGAAAACAGCAGAAACATTGACTTTCCTCCAGTCTACTGGCACTTCTCCTAGCTCCTTAATCTCCCTGCCCAACGATTATTGAGACTGTCCTCATAACGATATCAGCCAGCTCCCTCAGCATTCATGGGCTCATTCCCAGAGTGTTATCTATGTCCTCTTTATTTAAGTATTCTCTGACCTAAACCTCTTCCAAGTGTACATCTTCCCTGCTCCAGACTTTTCCCTGTGTTCTACAAGTCTTTGCTAGTAGAGATGGAAGCAAAGGCAGCCTGCATAACCTCAGCCTTTTCCACGTTCCCTGCTCATTCAGCCATGAGACCACACTTTCCCTAGTATTCCTCCTGCTACTCGTGTATTTACAGAAGCAATTCTTGATGTCTTTGACATCCGTCACCAGATTCAACTCCAGGTAGAGTCTGACTTTCCTAATCACATCCATGCATGTTCAGACACTGTCTCTATACTGCTCCCAGGTTATCCGTTCCTGCTTCTGCACATTTACTTTTAATGCCTGACTTTCGTGATGAGCTCCTTGTTTATCAATGCACGGCTGCTGGCATTTTAGCCTGATTTCATAACTGCTGGGAGGGACTGCTCCTCACCTCCGAGGAGGTGATCCTTGAGTATCAACCAGCTTTGCTGCATGCCTCCAGGGCCTGACCCTGGGGGAATCGTCCAGGTAGATCCCTAAAGAGGCCAGAGCCTGCTTTCCTAAATTCCCGGGCAATAATCTTACTTTCTTAAATCAGGATCTCAGAGAAAGCAGGCACTAATATCACTAACCGACTGAATAAGAAATAGATTACATTAGTTTCTGTCACAGACCATACAGCTTAAAGGAAATATTGCTAAACTGGCACAAACACAGTGAACATCTTTATTGAAAAAGTTATTACCTGGAGAGTCTTAAAAAAGCCCTTTCTGCCCAAAAATCATTAAATACCTAAAAGGTTTAAGAAGTAAGGTATCAAAAAAGTAATACAACGCATCTTATTCTTCAGTTTGACTGACATTAATATAGAATGAATTTACTGGTAGTATATGAAGAACATTTCTTATTAAATACAGTGCTATCTTTTAATTCAAAAGTTTATTCACATTTGTTATTATCTTAATTGTTATTATTGAAGCACACCATGCTTACAAGCTAATTCAATGAAATTGTATTTCTGTCTGAAGCCTATCAGTAAGTGTTAGCTGGACCAAATTTATTTGTTTCTTTACATCTTTGTGGTTGTTGTTTTCACTGAATAAATGCAGAAATTCCAAGTGCAACAACAGTGCTGTGGAATTTTTGAGTTTTGCAAGAGCAGCCCATTATAACCAATACAGAAATAAAACACATGGGTAACAAGGTACTTAAATTATAGTCACATATTGTTGACTGATTTTGTCTACTGTTTAATTTACTACTGATTTTCCTTCAAGAAGCTGTTCATCTCCTCCCTTCTTAGTCCCCCTTTCCCTTCTCTCTGAACCTCATGGCTTTGAAACTATTTTCATATGTTTAAAAAAATAAGAAAAGATATTTCCACTATCTCACATTTTGAACATGTAATTAAACATTTAGGGTTTTTTTTCCCTGAAAGACCATGTGCTTCATTACTACATCCAGCTATATGTTAATACTGGATTCAGATATCACTCCCTACACTTTGATGATTTATATATTGAAGACCCATTTATTTTACACCATATTCTTGGTATTGATGCTATGTAGCCATAAATCTGTTTCCTTCCCAAATATTCTCTAGGTAGCAGTTTTTAGCCATTTTCAAAACTGTCACCTCAAAAGACTATAAACAGAGAAGGTAAAATGTCTTTCTTGACTTACGCTACAGCATTTGATGTCAAAGAACAAACTGAGGTCCTTGGATTAGTAATAGTGTCAAAAACTGTCCGAGTATAAAAATTACTCTACTCTATGAAGAGTTCAATCAAGTCCTTATATACTAATAATACCTGTTTGAAAGTTTCAGTTTAATTTAATTTAGTCTGTTACAGGAACATTTACTTCCTACATGTCCTGGATCATTTTAAGTATCAAAACCTTTCTGTGAGTCACTGCAGTGTTTAATGAAATTAAACCAACAGTCTTCACCTATGGACATGGGTGAATAATAACAGGAGACAAACAGAGCTGTCAAACAAACAAAACATTCTCTCTCAAATCCAAACACCCTCCTTGCACAGAACAGACATATATCTAGCCTAGTCCCTAATACTCTACAAACATGAACTGAGACATGTTGTTCTAGCTACTTGGGAGCCCTTTAATAAGCGGGCAGATCCTTAATGCATCTGAAGGCCCATTACCTAAGAAATAAATATTTTAAAAATAAATTCAGAACATAGTATTTTTATGTCTGTAGTACTATACTAAGGGTTCTAAGATTAGCTATGAGATACGTAAGTATGAGATGATTCAAATCCATGTAAGTTATGTAAGTTCCCTACTACTACTTTACAGTTTTCAACATTTCTAAGAAAATATATTTTGACATTGATGCAGAGAGATATCTAACTTTAATTATTTACTTAATTAAAGCAACATTAATGGGAACTGATTTTTTTCATTTGCTGAAAAGGATGTTCCTAACAAATAAAAACCCACAAGTTTGAACAAAGATAAGCCTAGGAGTTAAAAGGATGTAAAAATAGAGGCAAAATGCTAAGCCGAGTTATTTCAATTGCATTTCTCCCAGATTAATACAATTTCACAATACTCTGTACTCAATAATAAACATCCTCAATTCCTACTTTAAAAATGGCAAATATATACACATAACACTGAGGTTTCTGAAATATTGATATACACACAAACTCTCACTACATAAAAAGACACAAATGCCCCACCTCTTTTAGACTCTCCCCAAAAAACCCAGACTAGTAGGCAAGACAGTGGGTGCCATATAAGATCCTAGCAAGACCTTCACAGATAACAGCTTTAAGTGTATTCCACTTTCTAACTCACAGGCTCAATCGAAAACTTTATGACACAGAGAACACTACAATCATCATGGTAATTAAAAGAGTAGATCACAGAATCATCAACACCGGAGGAGACCTTTAAGATCATCAAGTCCAACCATCAACACAGCACTAACTCCTAAAAAGTATTCTTACTAACACCTAATGCTAGGGGCACTAGCAAACAAAGCAGACGTTTCAATACTGGCATGATCATCTAATTCTGTACCAATTTCCAGAAGAATTAAAATATAAGTGTCAAATCCTTTCAGTACTCTTCACTATGTGCCCTACTGGTCTATTAAATTTCCACTAAAAATTAAAAAGGTAAAAAAAAAAAGCTCTTTTAATGAGCTAATTTATACATTTTATGGATGTGAATTTAACCCCATAGCAAGTAACAGAAATTGATGACTTCGTGCAGTATAAACAAACACTGAAAAAACACCCCAAAACATTAATTTTTCCTCCCTTTAATAACTTATTTATTACTCTAATTAAGTGCCAACAATGACACTTTCAGTTGTTTCACTACTAATCACTTCACTAGATAAACTAGTAATGATGGACAGTCAAGAACTGAAGAACAAACTGCTGCTGAAGAGGAACTGCAGTAGAAAGATGAAAAAAAATCTGAAGATGAAAACGCTGATAAAACACATCTTCAAAAAGAATAAAAATAGCATTAGTGTTTAAAAGCAAACTTTATCAACTGTTGCTAAACTGTATGTCAATAAAAGCTCAAAAAAAGTCTGACAAGAACTAACTTCCAATGAAATCAAATGGCAAAGTATTTTGGACTCAAATTTTAGTACAAACTTCACTTCATTTAGTACAAATTTTAGTCATACTTCATCTTTGACCTTAGCGAACACCTCCCTCACACTGACAGGTGAAAGATCATACAAGAAATACAGTGCTGTGTAGACTGTGTCAGTGTAGACTATGTCATAAGCAAAATTTGTCTGTTTGTCAAAACACATTGGCCATTCAGAATGAATCCACATTTATTTTGTAGGGAACCAATGATTTGTTACTCACAGGCTGTACAAAACTGGATTAACAGAAAGTGGAAAGTTGTCACCCTCATTTTTAGATTTCTTTGCCACCTATACCAGGCAGCCAGAGGAATGACCCTCGAATATTATAAATGTTTCAGTCTTTCAGCTGATATCACGATTCAGATGATAATACCCCTCTGACAGGATATTATGCCCTTTCTACTCCGCAGAGGTCGTCACCGGGCTCTGTCCTCTCTTACCGCACGCCTGGGCCTAGCTGGAAAGCTCCCCGTATCTGCACGCTGCGGCACCAGCGGGACTCACGGAACGGGGCTGAGCGGGGAGTGCAGGAGGCCAAACACAAGTTTTTACAAGCAGGCCCTGAACGAGCTCCGGGGCCTGAGCCAAAGGGACTGTCCCGGCACGCCGGGCCGCGGGAGGCGCCTGGATCAGCTCCGCCGAAGGCCACGGCCCCCGCAGCGGCTCCCGCCCGCCGCAGCCGCTCCGTCCCGTCCCGCCCCACGTCCCGACTGACCTGCGCCGCTGCCGGGCCCGGCCCTGCGCGACTCCGCGGCTGCGCCGGGCTCAGCCTCGAGCCTCCCAGCGAAGCTCTGCGCGGACGGAGCCGCCTCGGGCGCTCTCCCCTCAGCCGCCCCTGCCCGCGGGCACCGTCCCGCCAGCCGGGTGACGACGGCAGCTGCCCAGAGCGGCGGCCGCGCGGAGCGCACTGCGCCGGCCAGCGCCCGCCGCGGCTGCGCAGGAAGCGCTCCGGGAGACCGGGACGGCGCGCGGGAAGGGCTCCCCGCACGGCGGCCGCGCAAGGGCGGGCCGCGCGCTGCTTGACTGACAGCCCGAGCAGCAAATCAGCGGCCCGGGGTGAGGCGCAGCAGCCAATGGCGGCGAGGGGGCGGGGCCGGTGCGATCCGAGCGGCCGTGCCGCAGTTTGCGGCTCGGGCGGTGCCTGTAGCGGCTCCTGCTCGGAGGCCGCTCCCGTGGGCGTGAAGAGACTCCTGGCCTGGGGTGGCGTGGTCACCGAGCGGCTTGGAGTTGAGGGCAGTGTGGGGCGGAGTGTATGGGGAGGCGGGAGGCCTGCGGAGCGTTTGCGGGCAGGATTCAGAGGCCTGTGAGAGGAGAAACAAGCCGGGTGGGGAAGGAGCGCGGCAGCAGCCTGAAAGCACTGTAGGCGGTGTTTCTCCAGCAGTTGCACTGTTCCCTGCGTGGTTGCTCGGTTAGTTCCTGGCATCGGTGTCAGATCTTCCTTCACGGGTTCGAAAGTGTTTAGGTGATTCAAAAGCTGTAATTTGTGTTATGCACCTTAAGTGAGGCAAACTGCGCTGTGAAGTTGGCTGTTGCTGTTCTGGAAAGCAAACTAAAGAGAGCTCTATGTGAACAGGTTGGGGGGAATTGTCAATGTTTATTAAATAAAAGTTAAAAGATACTCAAATAGTGATTTATTCATTTTCAAACCATAACTGTGTGTGGTTTTGACATGTTCATAAACACAGATTTACAGGTGTCATTAAGGGTTATAATTCCTCAGATAACTTCCTGAGGTTATCTCTGCTGAGGGGGCATTCCACTGGCACATATTATTCTGTACTGCTTTTTTGTAACTTGTAAGAAATTAAATAGCCCTCTGGGCTACCTCAGGTATCACAAAACAAAATGTAAACATTGACGAATATCAGGATCTTGAAAGAACAATTCTGTTCAATATTTGCATGTAGATTTTCACAATGATAAAGCAGTTAGGCAAAACAGATGCATAGCTTTGTTAATAATGAGTAATTCTTCTTTTAGAATACCTGCTTAAAGTGAATAGGGCTAATTCACACGATTTCACAAAAGGGGGATTAGATCTTTTTGTATGAAAAGTGCATTTTAGGCAAGATAAGGTAACTATCTTTTGAGCTAGGAAGAGTCTTCTGTTTAATGGAAAGACATTGAGGTGGAAAGCTTATTACCACTAATAAAAAACAATCACCCCCAAATATTTAAATAGTGTACTATGTACACCAAGGTATTTGGGGTAATTTTTACTTAGTTTTGAAACAAAATCATGTGATGATTTACTTCTGCTCAGTAGTTAATTAAATCACATAATTTATTATCATTGTTTTATCATTGTGTGTTTGAATTAGGAACAAAGAAAAACACTTCCTTGTATGGGGCACTGTGGAGATCTTGTCATTTAAGATCTTCTGAAGTGAGACTTTGTGTCAGGTGGGCATCGCAGAGGAGGGCAGTAGAACACCTGCAGCTCAAGAGTGAAGCAAGGTGCTGTTTCTTGGTGGGGCTGGTCTGTGGCTGTCTCTGGGAGCCGTGCTTTCTAGGGGAACCCGTGCCTCTGTTTTGATCTGACACTGCAGAAGCAGCTGGCTATCTGTGTCCATCACAGGAGGTCTGAACTAAAGCTTGCAGGGCTAACTTGTCGATGCTTGGAATACTTACAGACCCTGTAACAGGAGGTGTCATAGGGCAGTGCTGAGCAAGTCTTACATGAGCAGTAAGAGTTTCAACATGAGTTCTGGAGGCTGAGTTTCAGAATAGTCCATGAGTAACTCTTGATGAAGACGCCTTTTCTTGTTTACTCCAGTTGCTGAAATAAGCAGTAAATGAGTAGGGGTACTTTATATCCGAAGTGTTTCCTCATTTCTGTACTCATCTGACACTCACATTTCCTCCTGCTGTTACATCTGCTCTGTTCATATGGAGGTCATCTGGCCTTGATGCTGCTGAGAATTCTCTCTTTCCTCAGGAGGCCTGAATATGGATAAAGACAGCAATTTCATTGCTGAACCAGTTGGTTTTACCGACTGGATAAACTTACTGTTTTGGAAACTGAAAAGAACATGCTTGCTTAAATATACTACAGTGATGAAAAATGGAGTTTTCAGCTTTCTCTATTTCTCTAAAGAAAGAGAGAGCAAGCTAAGATTACCTTTCTCTTTGAAACACCCCTTTTGAAGGCTCCTTCCTTTTAAACGCCTTTTCTCTTTTAATTGCCCCTTCCTCCATGCAAACATGGAGGGGTGTTTGCAAACAGTAAACAGCACATGCAAACAGTACTTAAATTGTTGTGGTTTGCTGGTGGTTCAGTAATCAAAATGTTATTTGTAGTGTCTTTGTAGTAGGCTGCACAGATTGGGAATTTTAGTCACTGCTGTTAATATTCTTCCTGAAGCAGAAAGCCACAACTAAGGGACTGAAATATGAAGAAAGAGAGGGGGATGGAAGGAAAATGAAAAGCTAAAGCATACCTTTGTCCAAGGTTTTCATTTGTGTCTAACCTTCCCTGTCATTTCTACCCTTCTAATTCTTTCAGGATATGATAGAAAAATGTCTTCTCTGACTATAGAAAAGCACTCTCAAATTTCTGTGCCACTACTTGAAACACGGTGATGCTTTTAATGCAGACATTTTCCATGGCCTTAACTGCTCACAGCTCTGTACCAAACCAAAGTAGCCACTGTGAATACCTAGCAAGTACTCTTCATAAACATTTTTATAATGTTTGACCTTAAGAGTGACCTGAAGATTAATGGATATGTTGTATCAGTTTTAATGGGTCTCTTCTCCCTTGGATACACACATGTGACTCCCATTAGTCTTAATGGGAGTTATATGTGTGCCTAGAGGTTAGACAAGATCTCTAAAGGTGCTGTTATGCTCTCTTGTATTAACGATCTCATAATTGCTGAGGTGCTGCACCTTTGCATTGAAAGCAAACTAATTGAATTGGTCTGGTACAAGTTGGTTTACTAGCATACCTGACACGTATGTGTGTTTTCCTGGGGGCCCCTCAGTACACAGAGGTAGAAGCCAAATCAAATGTGGAATTTAAATTCTACGTGTGACTTGACTTTCTTTGTAATTGTTTTTGTACTCCAAAGTGAATTCATGAGTTTGATTGCTAAGAAAGATAATTGTTCATGTGAATATGTATGAAGAAGCTGAATGTGGTGTTTTATTTTATCATGAAAGCATGTATTGAGAAAAGGGACTGAATTGATTCTTATTTTGATGTTCCAAATCAGGCACTTTGAAAAAAGACAGTTAGGTCTAGAGGATTAACATGAAGCTTGATGTTGAATTTTAATTATGGCTTTGTTACTCATTTCTTCCAAGAGCCTTTAGACAAAGCACTTCACCTTTCTTTGATTTCCAGGTATGTAAAATATCTGCTTGCTTCTTAGTGTTGCAGACATAAATTAATATCTGTTCTGTACTTTGAAATTTTAAGATTGGTATATTTTAACTCTATTCTGCTGGTATAATCATTGAAGTACAGAAGGAGGAAAAAAAATCATAGTAACCACCTGATACAGCCAGGCAGAAGCTCTGGTGATGCTGCAGATCTCTTGAGAGGAGTGATTCTGTTCCATAGTTTATGATGCATAAAACAGTGTATTGGTGATGAAAAATTTTTAATATTTTATACATATAATCTATCTTTTGGGCCAGGTTTCTCATTGAAAGTGATTGTACACAGGCAAATTGACATTGTAGAGACATTTGACATTTTTATCAATCAAAATAACAATTTGAATTTGATGGTCAGTGTGGAAATGTGTGCACCGTATTCTCTGACTGTCTCTGTACATTTGAAAATCAACCATGATGCAGTTTTCTGTGAAAATACAAATTTGGGGGAAGAATGAATCTTCATATTTACATGCTGGAAGACAAGAAGCATTTATGTGCTAACCTTCACTTTTAAACCTGGTATATTGTTTTCTTGTTTCAGATTAAGGTATTATATAAACTCAATTTTACAATTCAGTTTTACTATTTGAGAAGTAACAGATCCTGGGGTCTGTTTTGGGGATTTTTGTTGTTGATTTGTTGGGAGGTATTTTGATAATATAATTATTTTATTTTTGACCTTATGTATTTCTTAGTTTCTAGTAGAAAGTAGCACATATTTACTGAGACTGTGGTGGTAATATCTTTAGATTTGTAATTTAAAATACCTGGAAAGATCTTGTGAATGGTTTTGTAAATATATTTCCTTACATTTGACTCCAGTGTATAAAATATATGGATCAAAATTTTCTTCCTCATGTAAATTTCAAACGTTAATTTCCTTGAGGTTTTTTAGTAATTTGTGATTAGTTCTCCAGTACTTTTTAAAGAAGAAATAGTTAATTTTATTAGTGTTATATTTTAGGCTATGTAAGACATTTTTTAAGGAAGTTGAAAGTTAAAACAAACCTTAGCTAATTTCAGTTTTATATTCTTGCTTATTCATAGAAAAGAATGAACAGGTCTATTTTGTAATCATGGAAAGCTGAATTTCCAAGATTTTATGTGTGTTTCTATTTGCTTAAGATTCTTTGACCTAAATTCTGTTTTGATGACATACTGTAAACTTCCAGGAACAGGAAGTGTGTCCTGTGTATTTTTACAATATCAAAAACTTGCACTCTTATGATGGAAGCTTCTTTTGGGGAAAAATAAACTCCAAGCTTTGCTAGTATCTGAGATCAATTTTCTAAGCAGAATAAGCAACAGCACCAAAAAAATAGGTTTTGGTTTATTGCTTTTTTGTTGTGTGGGGTTCTTTTCCAGAGTTGTCAATATAATGGTTAACTGAAAGTGAGTAATTTACTCTGTTCCTCATATTTTAAGAGTGATCAAATACAGGTTTCCCAGATAGGTTATGGAGTCTCCATCCAGTTAAAACTCAACTGGACACAGGTGTTAACAACCTGCTTTGAGTCAGGAGTTGGACAAGACCTCAGCCATTCCACTATAAATTGTGTGATTCTATAAATTGTGTAGTTGACTTGTTGACACTTTTTAATTGTAGACCAGCTTTCAAATACCAGTTCAGATATTTCAAATGATAATTGAGATAGGGATAAAAACTACTCAGTCTTGAATTAAAAAGCACATAAAATTAAACAGTTAACATAACATTACTGGCCACATGAAATGTGAGACTAGCAATTGAATATATACAATGTGCTGTGCACAGTTTTTTCAGAATGGAAAGACAGTAAGTAGTACCATAGTACCAGCAAGCTGCCTATTTTTTTTAGCCTCCTTTGACATGCTACCTAAGGAAATACTGCTGTAAATATTAAGTGGGTTAATTGTACATGATTACTTTTTATGTGTAAACTCTTTATTGCCTTAGAAACTGGTTTTGTATTAAGCATTCACAGTTCTAACATGAATGAAATAGTAAGACCTCATAAGAGTTTTTGTGTTAAATTTTAAATGAATCATGGAAATATTAGGTCCTTTACTGGAAAGTTAACATGTTGAAGCTAAGAACAAAAGTAAGGTATTAGGAGGTTTTGAATTATGGACTGATTTTGAAAACTACTATTGAGTAGCTCTGTATATATTTTAGTTCTGTGTCTGATATAGTGAGGGTTACTGTAGCCAGCTGTTTTACCTCAGTTCTTTAAAAAGGTAGCTGGGCTGGTAAATTAAAGTATGAAGTTGCATCTTGTGCCTTAACTACGAGTTGTAAGCTTTAGTGTTCTGAAAATGTAGATGGTTTAGGCATTGGCACTCCTAATTTTTGACTGTAGGTGTTACTGAAACAGTGCAAGTGGAAAACAGATTTCTGATACCATCTCAGTAGCAATCCATCTGAACTTGCCCCAAGTGTGAAAGTGATTGGTGATATCATCTCAGTAGCAATTTGTTTGCACTTGCCCCCAGGGCTCTTGAAGATTTTAGAACCTTGTCATTAGACAGTATTCCATAGAGTTGTTGTGAATACCAAGTATATTAAAAGTTACTGATTGTGGCTATGGAAAAGGTCTGATATGTTGCATATTCCCAAATAATTTTCAGGATGCTAATAAATCACTCTAGATTAATGATTCTTGTGTGAAATTAAAAAAAAAAATTAAAAAATATAACTCAAAAACCTATTGTTGCTTTTGGTAACCTGTACTTTTTACTACCTTTACTTTCATACTTCAGACATGAGAGAAATGGGGTGGTTAAATTTGTTAGCAGTCAATGGAAAGATTGATTTGATATGCTTTCTCAGGCTTATGTTGAACCCAGGTAGGAAAATTAGTAGCTTAGTAGAAAAATGGTAGATGTTAGGGTCCGCATTTGTCTTATTATTTTGTAGTTTTTTATACAATAAAACTTAAATTTCACTGTGCTTTTTATTTTTGTTTATTTTTCCCATGGGACAAGGAACAGAGTCCAGCTCTGCATTCTTTTGTGAGTGAATACTGTGTCTCATTCAGTTCATTCTGCACCTAATGTCACAGAAAAATGCTGAAGAGCTTCAGTGCTTTTTAACTCAATTTTCATAAAACACATAGCTGAGATAAAGGGACTAATCTAATTCTGAGTGAAGGTAAGTAATGGATAAACAGGAGTATTTCTTGGGTTTTGTGGGGTCCATAGTAATAATAATTCCATCACTCTTATACAAGCTTTGCAAATTATTATTTAAAATTAGAGATTATCACCAAACACTTCTTTGGAACATATTGGAAGAAAAATTTAAATTGACTGTTCATGTACTTACATATGCAAAATCATCTATGTTCTGCAGATGTCTAAAAGCAGAAGCAGAACTAGATTTTAGAGGAAACCTGCATTATATTCTGATATCAACAACAACTTAGATCACATTGGTATCACATAACTATAATGTTTTAGAGCCTCTGCCAATTTAAAAATCAAATTGATGCTAGATTTGTATAGAACAACACATTTGACTGACAGAAAAGGCTGTTATAGATGGATGTGATGTTCTATCCTTGTATAACAAGGGTTTTGACTGACAGTTTAACAATAGTACACTTTCCACCCCATATATTCTAAATGATTATTATTACAATACAAAACATTTTTGCTCTTGCTGTATATAGATAACATGTACACTTTTTGTGTAATAACATTCAAGAAGAGAGGGTTTCTTTTATGTCTTAAAGATGATGGCAATTAATGAAGGCTCCATCTGACACTTATAACCAATGTCAAGGCTTGCTATTGTGGTGCATGGTAATGTAAAAACTATCAGGGTGCTTAGCTCCTGGTGAAGGATCAGCATAACTCTTGACACATTCTATATGGTGGATGAAATAAATCTCCTCGGAGAGCAATAGAAATATATCTTCAACTGAAGACTACCCTTTCTGTTTTATAATCCCTCTTTTCAGCTTTGCAGTTCTTTGCATCACTGTAAAATGCAGTTTTTATCTAGAAAGTAAGTATATAAAATGGTTCCTGTTAATGCAACAAATATGCTTTCTGTGCTTTGCAGTCAACATTTCTCTGAAATTAGACTTTAAAATCTTCTTCAAAACAATAGCTAGAGGTAAGAAAGGTATTTTTTCTTATTTGGATCTCATTCATTTTGGGGAGACCGTCCTTTTCATTTTGAAATACTCATTTTGAATTCTTGGCATCCTTTTGCAGCACTTTATACAAGTGTCTCCTACTTGGTGTCAGTTTTCACAAGAGCAGGGGCAGTACCATGTGCCTACATTGTATTTGATGATAATAAAAAGGTCAATATTAAAGTCTAAACTTCTCTGTAAACTTCAGTTTAGTGTTGTGTGCAACTAAGGAAGATGGTCTACTCTTTCATGAACCTCCCAACAATGAAAAATAGAAAAAGAATTGAATGGAATAAAATAGGGTCACATTGATCAAAACACATCTACCTCTTATCTTTTTGATTATCTATATAAGGAAAACATGATAAATATAAAGATTGCTTTTACAATATAGATTTGTTGTTTAAATTGGCTTACTGTAAAGATATTTATCTTAAATGACTTTGTATTTGGTAAGGGAATTAAACATTATTTTTTTCACCTCATTATGTATGATCAGTGGGATCTTGGTATCTCACATTTATTCAACAAGATTTTATTTTTCTGTAGAAGGACAAATTCAGTATATGTTTTTTGGAACAATAGAATTATTTGTTGGCTTGGGACAGTGATGATGATATTTCCTGCAAAGCACTAAAAAGATCTTTAAAGAATATTTGCCCCATTACTGGTGGTGCCATTTCAACTCTTTGTCAGTTCTAGATGTAATACCAGTACTTCTCTAGCAGTGACTTATGGTTTGAAGGAAAGCATAAAAGTAATTTGGGAAATAATATTATCCAGTTAGAAAACGATTCCTCAGAAAAATTGTAGTTTTATCAATATAGACTGCTAAGTTTTAAAGTGAAGTCAACTAAAAAAAATCCATGATTTGGAATTATATTGATCTTCACATAGCTCAGACACAGACAACTGGTATTTAATTTGAGAGAGCACTAATGATAATCATCCATACAGGGGCCAACTTGTAGAGGTTGTTAAAGGCCATGCATTGCTGACCACTGGCAATGGTTGAGTTTGCAAACTCAGACTGAGATCAAATTTCTGAGTAGAATGTGTTATATGGGTACAGAGTTGTCCTCTACCTCCTCTCAGCTGGCAACATCTGTTTAACACAGCTTTTCTTTCCTTGACATCATACCCACCTTACTTTGTGTCCTGATTTTGCTCATTGTCTTTCATGAGTAAATACAGGTCTAAAACTGTCTCATCTTAGTTTCTTCCTCTTCTGATGATTTGTTTTTCCTCTGTGACCTTTTGTATCATAGTTCCAATAGCAGTTGTCTGTCTAATCTACCTAATTGTCTTTGGTCTTCCTTGCCTCTTTTATGCTTCTCTCATCTATGAACTATCAGTACTCAATTAGTGAAGGAACAAAAGGCACAGAAGGAAATGTTCCCTTGCTGTCTCTTCTTGTCTTTGGCATTGAAACAGCCTGGAACAGAGGCAACTACAAAGGGCTAGATTAGCTCCTTCATCTCCAGCTTGGAGAGTACTCAGCAGGGATTTTTTTTTAAGAGACTTTCGCTTTTGGAAGGAACTTTCTGCTGAACATATGCAAAACATAATTTATAAAGATTCACAGCTTGTCCAAAGGTGGGAGAGTTATTGCAGGGTTCATGAAAGCACAGTATTGAGATAGGGCATTATGAGATTAACTATTTTAAATTTCTGTGTAAATTGTGATGAGGTTTACTGTTTTGAGCAAAACACTTCCTCAATTTCGATAAGGACAAAGCATTTTCTTTCTGCTTCATTTTTAAGTAAATGAAGCATTTTTCTTGCTGTTCACATGTGTAATTCTTTCCTTTCTTTAACAAAAAGGAGAAGTGTAATCTCACATGAGCATAGAAACATGCCAAAAAGCAAGGATTTATTATTTGGGTAGCTGAAGTATTAGGTTTTAGAATAAGTTAAAGTCTGATGTCTTTAACCATTTACTGTTCAATGAACACCACTTACAAATATGTCTGACAGAAACATACACATTCGTCATGTTACTTTATTTTTCTAATTAAAAGGGAAAAAATTAATCTCCTTAGCAGAGACATTTCCTCTCAGAATAAAGACCTGATTCTGGAGTCTCATAGATATTTAATTTGCAAGATAGCATAATGAAAATATGTTAATAGCTTTTCCAACAAGTTAATAGCTTTCAAGTTCATACTAATTAGTTTGTTAAAATATTCTATTTGTAAAATACTTTCTTTTTTCCCCCCAGTAAAAGGTAAGAATGTAACACAGTCTTATAAGGAGTATCTTGCTGATAGTAAGGGTAGAATCTGTAGTATCAAAATTATTAGAAAAAAATAATTGCCAATGAGTCTTGAAGGAAAATTCCATAATTCTCATCAAAGATAACTTTCTGACATTTTTATGGTGAAATCTTAGAGACTGTAGGAGTGGATCTTGCAGAGTTAAGTAAGCATTCTTGGGAGCAAAGATGTGAAAGCAGCCTTCTCATGGTGTCATGCCTGGTCCCAGGTGTCCTGCATTCCTGACTACTTACACTGGCAGCTGCAGGACGGGTGAGTGGTACCCCATTGTCTACCCATCCTTGGGTGGCCAGAGCACCATGAAATTAAAGCATACATCTTCACATTCACAAGATAGCCCATACTTCTCCTTTTCTCTATTATTTCTCTATTGTTAGTGTAATATTTTGTTCAATCAAAAATAATGAATTAATTTTATTTTACCTTTTTTTTTCCTTTTGGGGTGGGAGCAGGGAGTGAGTATTGTATCTCTCCTGTATCCTGACACTATAAAATCCAGCTTTTTGCTACCTGCCTCTTCCTTTGGTATCTTTTGGTATCTTTTAGTAGTACCTTCAGATCTCCTTAGAACTTTCTGAGCCAGTACTGCTTATATCCTTATATATTCACTCTGAAATACTTTGAATCCTTCTGCATTTGTTTATATCTTTCTCATGTTTTTTGAAACGTATGCTTGTAGCATCCTCAGCTTCCTTTTGCTTCTGTTGGCTGGGAAAAAGGCATCATGTGCTCGTACTTATCCCAAAGAATGCATGTGCTGAATAAGCTGCAGGTTGTTGTCAAAGTGAATAACATCTACTCTCCCTGTTCTACCATCAGTCAGGGAATTAATAGAGATTATTCTTACTTTTCTCTACCCTGGTCCTTCCCATTTACTGACTACCACATCAGCTGTGATATCTTTGTGAACACACATTCTCAAATTTAGTAGAACTAAGTCACTGTATTAAAATTTAAGGTATTACTGTCATAAAGCAATCTGGAGTTGGGGAATTTTACTTGAGATAATTTACTGTGAACAAACATAAATTTCTGATAGCTCTTTTGAGAGTTAATAATGAGAAAATGGCAAGCAATTAGACATACACTTGTATGAACAGCTGATCCTCCCTCTGGCCTGGTCTAAACAGGTCCAGAAAATTCCTAAAACACCTGGATGACAACTTCATGGAGCAGTTACTAAAACAGCCAACTTGGAGAGATGCCCTACTTGATTTACAGAGAGGGTCTTGTGAGCAAAGCAGAGCTTGGTGGCTATCATGGCCAGAGTGACTATGCAGTCAAGTTTAAAATCTCTGTTAACTGTAGGAAAAATGCCAACAAAACTTCAGCCTTGGACAATAAGGAGAGCAGAGTTCAGGCTGCTCGGGAAACTAGTTAGTAAGGTTCCCTTGGAAAATGCTTTGCAGGTGCTGAAATCCATCTTAAGAGCACAGGAATAGGCAATTCCAAAATGTCAGAAGTCAAGCAGACAAAGCAGAAGGCCAGCTTGGCTAAGCAGGGATCTTCTTTTGGAGATAAGGTAGAAAAGGAAGGCATAATACCCTGTGGAATCAAGGTCAGGTGACATGGTAAGAATACAGAGATGTTGATTGCCACTTTGGGGAGAAAATTTGTGTGGCCAAAGCTCAGTTGTAGTTGAAGCTGGTGAGAACTGTGGAGGACATTTTTTATTACAGTTTTTAAAACTACATTAATGGCAAAAGTCGGTGTAGAAATTACATGGGCACATTAGAGGATGAGGATGGTTACCCCACAAAGGGACATAGACAAGGTGGAGATGTTTATTGCTTTGTTTTCCTCTCTCTTCAACACCAGTGATGGACTAAAAGGGTCCCAGTACCTTGAGCTTGAGGACCATGTGTGTGAGGAGGATAAACTCCAAGCTGACCCTGAAATTGTAAGGGATCTGCTGTTCTAGCTGGAGCCCTGTAAATCTATAGGGCATGATGGGATTTGTCTGACAGTAGATAAAGAGCTGCCTTATGTCATCATGAGGCCTCTCTTGACAATTTTTGAATGGTCATAGGAATCTGGAGAGGTCCCAGTTGACTGGAATCTGATCAACATTGTCCCAGTTTTTGAAAAGGGCAAGAAGAATGACCCTGGAAACGACAGGCCTCTTAGCCTGAAGGCTCGCTTCAGTGCCTGGTAAGGATATGCAGAAGATTTTTCTGGCAGGTATTGCACAACACCCAAAAGACAGACAATACAGTCATTGGTCACAGCCAGCATGGTTTCATGAGGGGAAGGTCCTTCTTTTCAAACCTGTTTTCCTTTTATGACAAGGTAGCCCACCCAGCTAATTGGTGGGAGGAAGCCAATTGATGTAATCTTTTTAGATTTATGTAAAACTTTTGATACCATTTCTCACAGGATCCTTCTGGATGAAATGACTAGCCCACAACTGGATAAACACATCATGGGATGGGTGAGCAGCTGGCTCATGAGTCAGGCACAAAGGGTTGCTGTAAATGGGATGACATCAGACTGGAAGGTGACACTGGTGCGGTTCTGCAAGGCTCCATCCTCAGCCCTGTGCTCTTCAACAATAAATGATTTGGACACAGGACTGGAAGAGATGCTGAGGAAGTTCACAGATGATCTAAAAGTGGGAGGAGCTGTTGACTCCCTTGAAGGCAGGGAGACCCTGCAGGGAGACCTTGACAAATCCGAGGGCTGGGCAATCAGCAACTGTATGAAGTTCAGCAAGGGAAAGTGCTGTATTCTGCCCATGGGATGGGGCAAGCCTGGGTGGATGTGCAGACTGGGGAATGAGAGGCTGGAGAGCAGTGCTGTGGAAAGAGAATCTGGTGATCCTGGTTGTTGGCAAGTTGAATCTGAGTCAGCAGTGTCCTGGCAGCCAGGAGGGCCAACCCTGTCCTGGAGGGCATAGGGACAGTATCGCCAGATGGGCAAGGGAGGGGATTGTCCTACTCTGCTCTGCACTGGGGCAGCCTCATCTCGAGTGCTGGGGTCAGTTTTGGTCACCACAATATAAAAGAAAGACATTAAACTGTTATAGCGAGTGTCTGAAGGGGGGCAAGAAAAGTGGTGAAGTGCCTTAAGGGGAAGCCAGATGGGAAGCAGCATTTGGGGTCCTGTCTTATGTTTTTAATTAGTGGTTCTTCTTTCTTATGGAACAGCCATTATAATTCCTAATTATGCAATTAACTGTCCTCATTTGGGGGAAAAGAATTTACTTACATTTGCTTCAGAGTTTCTAGGAATATGAAGTTCTGGTCAACATGTGATTTTTTCTTGTTAAAATTGAAGCTTTTTGTTCATTCAGACTTCTCTCAAATTGCCTACTTTATTGTGACTAATGTAACTCTTCAGAAACATTCCTCTGTCTGAATAGAGTGTCTCATTTTTACATTGGTTATAATTAGCTAGGTCATTTTGCTTTTATATTTTAATCCTGATAGTTTGTTTTTAGTTTGTTTCAGAAAATAATTTTATGGTTTCATAAATTTTGGAGTATATACTTTTTTTTCTGTTGGTCATTATAAGGTTTGAGGATTTTTTCCGTCATTTAGTCTTCAAGCCTAACTCTGTATAGTTATTAGCTTCATGGAAGTCTGGTTTGGTCAAACACAATACTGTTCTAGATCACTTGTAGGAAATTTATAAAATCCCATTAGACCTCGAATTTTAAAATACTGATATTGCAATTATTCATTATATACTTGAAACTATGTTGGTGCTTTGCAAAAGAGACAAAATCCTGTTCACATGGGGAAAAGGATGAAGCTGTAGAAAATGATAAATACTGTATTTTCACTGTGAGTTAGAAAAATAATTTGACTTCTTCCAGTCTTGGTGGCAGTCTGGAGTTTATGGAAGGAGTTGAATGAGGCAAAGAAGTTTGTACAGCAAACAGGGTTAGAATTGTACAAGGAGCTAAAATTTGTCTTGGTAACCATCCAAAAGCTATACCCTAACGGAAACCATGTTGTTAGTGTGTTAAAGAACCTTTAACCTGTAGTTCAGTCTGAACTTTTAATAAATGTATGAAACCTTGCCCTTTTCCTCAGATGTTCCTTGGGGCTACATTTTAAATATTTTCATTCCGTTTAGTTGGGTTTTTTTCAGTACATATTAACTTACATAGTCATGCTTATTATGACAATTAGGAAGAAAGGAGTGATGAAATAATGTTGAGAGATTAGGAATGAATGAGAACATTAAATCATGGTAAATGCCAAAATTTTGAATGACTTTTTAAATTATTTTTTCTTTTGTTTTTAATTTGTTTGTAAGAATATTTCAAGTCTGTATAAATGACCTCAAAAGATCAAAATACAATTTTGCTTCAAACAGCTGAATATTTTCCAAGAATAGTATAATGAAGTTGCTCATTCCAATGATTTTTTGACACTATACTACATAACTAATGTAAGATCATTTTTCCAGCTTTACGGTTGCTTGTTATTCTTTCTTTCTGCTTCTGTGTTTGATATGTATGTTTTGCCCATGCATTTCTCCATAAGCTTAGGTTTACTGTTTCTCAAAAATATTTGCTAAATTGGAGTAATATTATCACTATGACTGAGATAGAATGCTAAGTTGTCTAGAGAAGTTTATGAAGAAAGTTAAGTAAAACTCACGCCAATGTAGAGGAGGTTTCTGGGGATAGAGTCTTTCATCTAGTAGAAAGCTGAGCAGTTTGATGCATGTTAGGTGAAGTTAGGCAGATTTAGATAAGAATTTTTTTCTCAGGGTACTTAACCAGTGGAACAAATGGTTTAGGAATATGATAGGCTCTTTAGAGACTGAAGTCCTTAAATAAGAATTGGAAGTCATTCAGTACAATAAACTGTTCCTTTAGCAGGATTTTATAGATTTAATTTGGAATCATAAAATTATGTTGTCTGCATTATTCAGGAGGTCAGCATAGATGGTCATGATGATTTTCACAGCCTTAGGTTCTCCAAATCTACAATTTGACCTCTTACTTATGTGAGAAAGAGCAAAATAATTTTCAAGGCAAGTAAAGGAAGAGCACAGTAGACCTGAACATGAATGATACCGTGTCAGAAGACCTGTCATTCGTTTCTTAGATAACTACTCAGAATGATGTTCCATAGGTATGGCACTCAGTTAATGGGAAGAAGATACTGAAAATAGGACATACGAGGGGATTTTAAAAGCATATCTGCAACTTGCAATGCAAGCCTATTCACAGTGTGCTACTAATGAAGTTATTAGGAGTGAAACTACTGCTTCTATATATTATTTTAATATGGCATGTATATATATTAGCTGATGATGTACTGTTAATTTGGTTGTCTCTAATGTGAACATTGTGTTGCACGGCCTTACTGTGCCCTTGGAGTTGCAGTTGACTTTCTTGGAAGGATTTGATTTCTTAGGAATTTCTTCTTTTCCGTCAAGGAAGAAACATCAATTAAATGTATCATGCATTTTGTTTTATTTTGGAGCAACTATAGCACTTTTCTAGGGAATTCTTGCTTTTAACTAGAGTTTGTTAGTTTAGTTTGATAATGGATTTTGTGCATCTATGTTCTGTCTGGAAGACAAATTTATTTTTACTGCCAGTCAAGTAGAAAAAAAAGACTAACCAGCTAATATGCTAACATTCTAATACAACTCTGCCTCTCATATTTTGACTTATGTGCAGTTTGTAGATGTATAGACTACCAATATAGTTAATCATATCTGTTTTATCTTTTTAGAGGTAAAAGCTTTGTAAGAATGGAAGGTAAGAATGTAAGGTGACCACTCCAACATCCCTTTAGCTTTTTTATATGTCTTTCTTCAACAAGAAAGCAAAGTACTTGAGCTGCAGGTGGAAAGACACTTGCTTCATCCTTCATTTACAGTCTGAGCATTTATGCTTTTATCAGGGTATTCACCTGGTGTAGTGAATCCCTTCTCTTGTTTCCTGTGGATAAGTATCCAAAAATGACCACCTTACTGAAAGATGGGAAACCTGGTCTGTAAGTTCATAGTGCATGAACAAGAATGTAGGATGGGAGTGTGGAGTAAGGGAAAAGAAGTTGGTGCTAATTTCTGGTGTCATTGAAAAGTGTTTCATTGTCATCCCCCCTCATTCTTCTATGCTGGGAAAGAGAGAAATGCTCCTGTCCTCCTTGGGAGTTGCTTCATTCTCCTGAAATGGAAGGCAGTCCCAGTAAAGATGAGAAGCAGCCATCTGAACCCTGGAAGAAGCAGCTGTAAGTTGCAAGAAGCAGCATTTTTTCAAAAAACGACTTCCTCCTCATGGAGAGGCAGCAAGAGTTGATAGTCAGGCAGGTCTTGTAGCTTCTCAACAATGTTTACATGTGCATAAAGCAAAATGTGATTATGGGATAATAGATGTTTTTGGAGAAGTCTCAAAAAAAAAAAAAATCAAAAAAAGTCTTGACTTGTATTTGTGTAAGGATACCAATGCTTACCTCTACCTCATTTAATTGTAATGTGGCTTCCTCAAATAAAATATTCAAAATGAAGAGCTAAGAACACAAGAATCTATAAAACTAACTGAACTACGATAAACGGGCAAATTGTTCTCCATCTGAAGCAATTTTCATTGTCCTTATAAATTACTAGGTAGAGTATGCTATCCAAGTGCCATATCATTTGTTAGAGTTTTCTTTAGCTCTAGCTGTGTGTTGCGTAAATTTTAGCTGAACTGACAAGTAGTGTATCACTCCTGGGCATGTCTGATGTTTCTACCCTGAGACCATTTTCTAGAATTATGGGAGGTAGCTTTGCCAGCTATCCTGGCACTCTGGGTGGAGTGATGGATTTACAAAGGCAATACCCTGCATAAGCAAACAGCTTTTCCATTTCAGCCCTGAAGTCTAGAAAAACTTAAAATGTAAAAAAGATAGAAAAAAAAAATTGAAACATTCTTTTAGGTCCCTTCATTTAAAGGACAAGTAGCTTAAAGACTTGTATGTAAAAAATTAATTCAAACTTTAAATGCATTTTAAATTTGCCACTTAACTTGTACAAATAACACATATATATCCATCATCTATTTCTCCATCTCCATCTATTATTTCTGTGATTTATACTTGGAATTCAGTATATATAAATGAGATGCCATAAGAGATTGTGTTCCTTTCTATGAAGCAAAATCAAGGGTGGAAAATGTGGAACTATATTCTTTAGTGTCAAACCAAGACATGGCTAGTTTATTTATTTTAATGTTTGGTTTTAACATGGCAACATTTGTTCTTCCTAATATGTTAAAACTAAGATAATTTTCATCCTGCGCTGAGAGAGCTGCAGACTTTATGTTGCATGTTACTGTATGTTGTGAGTAGTAATTTTTTTGTTTGTCTTCTGTATCTTTTGTAAGCTGTGGTAGCCATATTGCATGTTGCTTCTTGCAGAATGTTTCCTGGAACACATAATTAACATCATGCAGTAATTTGGAATAAGTGCTGTTAAAAATCACGATAACGTCCTAGTTATTTTGCTTTCTTTTAACCTTCGCAGGTGGTAAATAGAAAAGGTAAATTAAGTTGTTAATTTTGGGTTTTCATTTTTATTCCATTTAAGTCTATTCTGTATTTTTCTAGCAATTGTGTTTAATAAATTATTTTTCTTTTTGGTGTAGATTATAATAGCTTTTCTTGCTGTATCGCTTTTCTTTTAGGACAATCACAAGATTTATTTTAGGAGTTCTAGTGTTTCTCTGTTTCAAACAAGGTGCAACACATAACCTCACTGTATACCTCTTTTGTAAATTTTTAATATGAACTTGAGATTTTGTTCAGTATTTTTTCACTTGTAACACATCTTATATTTTTGATACATTTTTAAAATGGTATTTTTAAGCTTCCAAAGGGAAGTAGAAAATATTTTTATCCATTTTGCTTTGATATAAATAATAAATGTGTAATTAAATTTAATATTTTAGCTTTGTAGTTAAATATGCAACACTGTTTAGAAAACATAGGTTTTTGATTTTGCTTTGCACTGTATGAGAAGAGTATGTAACATTAATTTATAATAGCAATGAATAAAAAAAAAAGTGTCTTGAGATGAGAGAGTAAGTTTAGATTAGATATTAGGAAGAAATTCTCTGCTGTGTGGGTGGTGAGATCAAGGCCAGGCTGGATGGGCTTGCAGCAACCTAGTTTAGTGGAAGGTGTCATTGCCCATGGCAGGGAATTTGGAACTACATTATCTTGAAGGTTCCTTCCAGCTGTCAGAGGATGGAATGTTTTGATTTATGGCTTAAACATTTTTATGAGGCTTTTGCCTATTATAGCAAAATTGTGTAACGAAGCTGCCCCATGGAAGTGCAACACGAATGGGCCTCCTGGCTGAAACCCTGAACTGTGAGTCAAACTGCCCAAGGCTATTCAAGATAAGGAAAAGGGACACTATTGCTCAAAACATCTCAGTTCTGGAAGGTAATGGATAAGGCTGGGAGAGCACTGGAAGAGCCAAGCCCAGCAGCTTCTAGGTGAAAGCCATAGCTCCAGACTTAGCCATTGCCAGGTTTGCACAGACTCCCAGCCCAGGGCTGAAGAGGAGAGGTTTTGGGTGTGTGAAGTAGCCTCTGGTGAGAGGCAGTGAACACCCATCCTCTCTTACACAAACTGCCTCAGCTGCAGGGCTCCCCACTGTGGGAAAGGCACATCTGCAGGGCAATCGCATGAGTGGAAAGTGAGGGGTGTCATGGTCCATCCAAGGCCCCCAAAAAGGTACCTCAAACCCTGCACCAGAGCACTGCCCTTGATGCAAAATGATGCAACTGACTTGAAGTCTTGTAAGAGACAATGTCAAATTTGCAACCCTTCACGGGAGATACCTAGGCATTCCCACCTGACCCAAATGTATATTAATCCATTGGATTCTGTATTTTTTGGTGGGGAACCATGACCACCAAGAAGACCAGATGGTAGGGATCAACAGAACATTTACTGGGACCCATGGAGTGCTGGTATGTTTCTAGTTAATCTGTCCTCCTGTCCTGTCTCCCAGCCCTCCACCTCCCTCCCTCCCTTCCCTATTAAATAAAATGCATCAAATTTTTTGTGTCAACATTTAACCTTTTTTGGTTTTAATCTTTTTTTGGGGGGAGTATTTGAACCTCAGCATTCAATCCATAGAGAGCTCACTTTGCTTCTCTGTGATTAGAGTGGATCATAACACCACCCAACCCAAACCATTCTGGGATCCTCTGTATGGAAATATCCCTGTTTTTAAATGTGCAATTTAGACCAGATACAATGCAGATTGTGAATATACAGGAAAATGTTACATCCTAAATTTATAACTATTACATATCTTTATGGGTCCATGTATGGATATTTTTTTTCTGGAATAAACATAGCCATGGATAAACTTCTAGTGATACAAATTCATAATTACATGATATAAACAATTTGAGGTACCTGTGCCATGTGCAAACTCCCATACACTGTGCCAGGAAGGAATTCATGTTGGCTATGCTAATGAATTAATTGTCCTTGTGTGAATTACAAAAGAAGCAAAGTCAAAAGCAATGTAAAAAGCATGTTAACATTGCTATAAAAAGTAAAAACCATAAAATATTTTTAAATTTTAAGTGCTTTACAAAGAAACAATGAAGTTATTACTCGATTGTACAGTACTTAATACATTGAAAACTTTTCAAAGTAAAGCTTTCATGTTTATAGAACTGAAACTAGTCCAGTCTATAAATTTAATCTGTTATTAAAGAAAAAGTAGTTCAAAATAAGTAAAATTCTAACTTTTGGATGTTCTACATATGGCACGTTCCTTAGGATGAACAACAAAATAGAGCTATCATGGGACTAACAGGGCCCTTAAAAATTTAAAGCACCACCTCTGGTAAAAAGCAAGGTGTGTCTCTACTGGTTATCTCAGCGCTGTAAACCTTCCTCTCTGTGTTGAGGGATAGAAATATGAGTCTTTCTCCCACTTTGCAAACTCATGCTCAGAAACACATTCATTTGTAAGTGTGGAACCTGATGTATTTCTCCATTATGAAAACAGAATAGCCATGCCTGATCAAAGAACGCTTCTTCTGATTTTTCCCAATTTAAGTAACACTGCAGATTATGGAGTTACAGAAAAGACCTTCGGGGGTAAAGTCTGTAATAATGAATGTCCTCCCTCTTCCTGCTGCTGCTTGCAGTATGTAAATAAGATTTATAAACACGGCCAAGATTAAGTGATGAGAATAAGCCAGAGGTAGATACTGCTTAGATTATTATTGCAGCTGAAAGAAAATGTCATCAACGTAGAGCTTGGGACAATAGGGTTGAGATTTTGCAGAACTCTTTTTCATCAGTTTCTGAGATGCACGGTAGTTTGCAACAGGATTTAACAATGCTGATTTCACAAATCCAAGTCATACTAAAAATGCAGAACACTGAGGTGAGCTGCAAACCATACTCCAGCTGTTCGTATTCCCCTAATGGTACCCTGTTACGTTGTATGCACTAACACAGCTTGAGAACTGCTGGTGTGAGAGAAATTACATGGCTGGGCCTCAGAATTGTATTTTATTCCTCGCTGTTGATCTTGCTATGGACATTTTCATTCCGAAGTAGCATCTGCTCTGCTAGTCTTAAATGATGAGTAAAGAAAGTGGGAGCTTTGGAACCAAACCATTTGGCACTGTAGTTATGTGGGGATTGCTTAATGTGTGGATTGAGGACATGAGACAATTGCAGAGTAATAGACATTACAGATGGAAAGAGACCTGTTAGGTCGTCCAGTCTGTCTCCTTACAAATTCAGGATTATTCCCTACAGAACATTTTCCAACATTTTGTTCAGTTTGGTTTTAAATATCCTAAATGATGGAGATTCCACTACTTCCCCTGGGATGCTTTTGTGCTGCTTTACTGGTCTTATTGCTAGTGTTTCATGATACTCAGACACAGTCTTTTCTCTGCTTTTTAAAAGTTACAGTTATTATTGTTACTCCTTTTAAAATTAATTTTAAATTCTTTAATAATAATAAAAATCAGTGAAATATTATGTGTAATTGTTAGTATCCCAGTGGCTATCTGTGATGTCACTTAATCCTCTGTAGTGAAATTGTATTTTTTATTTTCAAATATTTTTCTTTACATGTCAATATTGCTGACTGTCTAATCATTTCCATTGGCCTTCTCAGTACACTTACTTACTTACATTTACTTTATCAGTGTGTGACTTACTTACATTTACTTTATCAGTGTGTGTGTGAGCACACCTTTCAAGTGATCTCTTATGATTTCCTGGTGGCCAGATGAAATGTTAGGAAATATTTTGGGTGCATTGGTATGGACCTAAGATTCGGGTTTCTATGTTATCTCAAGGATTTGCAGTGACAGTACAACAGAGGGAAGAAGGAGTAGGTCATGCATGTACATTGGTGGCATTCCTCTGTAACAACAATGTGGAAGTAACTACTGAATGCAGAAATGACTTGTTGCTGAATAGCTTCAGATATAATCTTTATAGTTATAACATTAGATATAGGTTGTCACTGATTTTATGGCATTAATCTGGGGGTCAAATATTTCCTGATAGCTCTTTTCCCACACTTTTTTTTGCAATGCCAGTGTCAAGCATGATAACTCTTGAAGGAGAGTAGCTGTGTTTTGTCTTCAGAGTTTGTACAGACATTAATTCCCACATGTGTTCATTATCTGGGGTGGTGATTAATTCATTAGGCTCCATTAGTAGTTCGATCAGTTGCTTTTAGATACTGTTGACTGTTCTCTGACATTAAGAACTGTAAGATGTTTTGGTGTGAGTCATCACTGGGGAGTGGTGGTCAGGCAAAACTGAGGCTTACCAAGTCTTTTCATACAAGTCACAGGAAGAATGTATTTTCCTTTATTGCCAATCTATTAAAACTAGAAAATCCTGGCATTTAACTTCAAAAATAACAAAGACTGGAGGAATGAAGAATCCATCTCCTTCATCACATTTTAGATTCTGTTCTTGCAAAACTGTTTTCCTGAGTCTGCTCTGAAAGGAAAGTGCTCCTTTGTAAACTACTTGTTTATTCATGTGGTTTGGCATTGGTTTCTTATGTTGTTTTCTATCTCCAAATATGTTTTCATTTTGCCTTAGTCAAGTTTGAGTTTCATATGATGAATTCATATTAGAATGCACCACAGCTGCTCTACTGATGCTTTCTTATCTACATTGTCTTCCAAAAATCACCATCCTGATTTTCTTCTTGATCACATATAATCAGTTATTCCTAAATATATAAATTTCTGGACCAAGCCTTCATGTTGTGCCTTTTAGATTTCTGTTGTGGCCATGAGTGACTTGATTTTAGCTGTCTGATCTCAAACCCACTCCAAAACTTCAAGTTATAATGTGTTCTTTGAAGCAGACCCACTTTCTGGTGTATTATGTGTGCCAGAAATACACAATAGAATATGTAAAAAGAAATTAAAAGTCTAGGTCATGCGACTCTTGTTTGAAAGATAATAAAATCAAAGCAAACCCAAGAAACCTCCCACAAAAAAAAAACCATGAAACAAAAAGAAAAAAACCCAAACCAAAACAAACAAACAAAACCCAAACAAACTGAAAAACCCAAACACAACTAAACAAACCCAAAAACCAACCAAACAAAAAAAACAACCCACCACCAAAAAAACAGCCACCCTTAAAATTCTAATGTAAAATTTACAGAGGTGTGACTTGACTTACCACCAACAGTTTCTGTGAAAAACCGGGACATGAGTAAGAGGGCCAGAGTGACACTTTTTGTGAGAGCTGCCCTCAAATAAATGTTCTAACTTGGGAAAAAAGTTTTCAAAAAAATGAGAAAACTGAGCTTTTCACTCCTGTGACCAGTGACAGGACTTAAGCAAAGAGCATGAAGTTGAGTGAAGAGAGGCTTAGGTTACTTACATGAAGAGATTTTTCATCTAGGGTGACCGAACGCTGGAAGAAGCTCCCCAGAGAAGTGGTCATGGTATCAAGCCTGACAGAGTTCAAGAAGTGGTTGAACAATGCTCTCAGGCACATAGTGTGACCCTTGTATAGGGCCGGAGATTGGACTCGATTATTGATCCTTGTGGGTCCTTTCCAGCCCTGCATATTTTATAATTCTAAGTATGATGCATTACTTTCTTATATTACAAGCTTTAAAAAGTCTTTCAAGATGCAACAGTCATGACTGTCAATCCTGCTTTGAGCCATGGTTGCAGTTTTTCTTTGCAATTTTGCCTTTTCCTATTAGGACTCTCTAGCTTCTCTCATCCACTCTGTGTTCCTTCCAAGTGAACTGCAAGCTGCCAGATTCAAATGTCAGGCATTTGCCGCAAGACCTCTTTGTCTGTCAGTTCTTGTTTAATGGGGCAGAATTACTAGCCGTAATCATCCTTTTAGTCCTTAATTATGCTCAAGTGCAATTCTGTCTCAATGTTCCATGTCATGATGGACCAGATTTGTGGTCCTGCATGAACTATGATCCTTCTTTATGGTGGTCTTGTGCTTTATCTAAGGCTTGAGCTGGTTCCATCTCTTTCCAATTTAACACAGCCATGTAACTGTAGAATAGTAATGTCCAGTGCAAAATATTTGTGTCACGTGTGTGTATTCTTTTTTCTTCATCTGTCTGCTGTAAACAGCAGGACTATTTTCTGTAACAATAAGGAAAGCAATTTCTGGGTGTAATTTCATGGTTAGCTTAAAATGTTGCTTGCTGTCCTTCCCATCTATATAGTAATACAGAGCACCTTTTTTTCAGGCTAAAGGTCCAGGAAAATTAAAATCAATATTGTTCATGTGGGCACAAGGTGGCTGCTACAGCACAAGGACTTTCTGAAACCACTTCTAGAACATGAGCATTGTGGGTTTTTTTAATGCAGCTCATCTTTGATTGGTTTAATCTGCCATATGCATATTCTCAGTGTGCCCTCTCCTAGAGAGTTTATCCTTTTTGATTTTGAGAAAAACACTCAACCACCCAACTAGATATTAATTGCAGCAGGCACCTGCTGCAATTAATTCATTTTTGCTTCATTTTGCCTCTCTTTACTTTGCTTAATATTCTGTTGCAGGTTACATTCAACCATGTCTTCAGAATTCTTTTGAGCTCCATTTAGACATGAAAAACTTAGTAAAAATTAGTAAAAACACTAATTATAAATTATAATTGCAAAGCAAGTAAAACCAAGTATTATATGTATTTTTGGTGCCCTTCAAATATATTGAGATTTGGGAAAGTTACATGTGTTTGCTTTCCATAATACAATCTGAAGTCTTGGGCCAATGGAGCCAAAATCCCTGTCTATGTATATCAGCAAATACAAGGTATTTAGATGCTGTGGTTGTTGGAGGTCTTAGAGGGATTCCTGTGCTTGAATTAAAAAAAAAATCAATATCTGCGGAAGTCACAGTCTCCATTCGTGGTATCAGGCACCTAAAATCTGTTGGCAGAAGACCTACTCATTGTTACACATGCCAAAATACCGCCCCACATACTGATGTTCTTCCTCCCCACCTTAGCTAATATTTCCAGCACCCTTTGGATATTGCCTTTTTACTTTATCTGAATTGAGGGCCAAGGAAGAGAAAAGCTCCAAAATGTTTCCTAAAGTATATATATATATATATATATATATATATATATATATATATATATATATATATATATATATATATATATATTTAACATGATTTTTTAACCTTTTCAGTCTAATGAGAAAGTGTCAAAGCTCTATATGAAAAAATGTGAAATAACCTGCTATCCTGGTTGCAACTTACAGTCCCCACCCTGGAGACGGAAATGTACATGAGCCTGGTTGCTCAAATCCATCCTCATAACCTATGTTTAGTAGCAAAATTCTCAGGTATGTGGTGGTGCTATTTACATAATTTAGATTTTTGATCTCCTGTTAAGAATTGGTTATTAAGAGGAGAAAATGTGCCAAAAATAGAGATTTTGTATATATTTCCATTGAATTATCTCCTTTCACATCTAACTGCCAAATTACTTTTTTTTACTAGGGAGAATTTTCTCAAGACATCTTTTTTATAACTATGCTGTTCACATCATTCATTGGTGATTTTAGTAAATCTTGGTATCTTTTACTAAGGGTGGAACTTTATAGAGCTAATTCTCAGCAAATGAACATGAAAATGAAACTAGAATTTCTTATGTTTACAAAGACTGCTAGTATTTTCAGTAATGATGACTTAGGATACATAAGCACCTGTGGCTTAAAAACTGATTAATATACAATGTTTTGACCGATTTTCCTTGCTTTTGCTACAGTTGTTGATGGTTGATGGTTGCTGTAAATGTTGAAATAGTCATTTTAACATGGCTTGGTGAAGGACTCTGTAAGGTAATTTCTCTACAAGTTTCAGGTGCTTCTGGGGTGGGGTTTTTTTTGTATTTTTTGTTGTTGTTGTGTTTGTATTTGTGGGGTTTTTTGTGCATGTGATTTTTGGCTTTTTTGTTTTGGTTTTTGTTTTGTTTGTTTTTTCCCCCCATAAAATATATTCCTTGTAAGAATGCATTTGTATTGAGAGATGAAAAGCAGGAAAAAATAATTTGACCTTTCACTGTTTAAAATATAAATCTTTGTAATTTTCTTCAATGAGGTTTACTGGATTTGAGAAGTATTTAGTGAATATTGAACACCTATAATATATGTCCTTTTGACCATCGGTGAACTGTAATTGCTCTTAGTTAAAACGCTTCCACATTGGAAAGATAATGCATACCCAGTGTTTTAGATGTTAATTGTTTTTTTTTACTGATAGTTTTTTTTCCAAGCAAAAGCAGAAATTTTGGTGATTATGGATACAAAAGGAAATTAACGCTGAAGATCTCTTCACAGAATTCAAGTTGCTTTGGGCAGCTATTAACAAAATAACCACACAAAGTGAAATCTTAGTGTAGCCTTGGAACATGTTAGTTTTGCCATGGGCAGCATTTGTAGGGGTTTTCAACATAAACACAGATGAATTAAAGTGCACCAGCACTTCCTTACTATCTGGGAAAGGCAGTATTCTTTCAAGAGAGCTTGACTAAAGTGATAGGAAGTAATACATTGCACAGGACTGAGAAATTGTTGTGCTAATTAGCTAAGCTCTTTAGCAGTACTGGAGTAATCCTCTCCCACCCCCCAGATGAGCAGGAAGGGAGATCTCTTCTTAGTAATGACAATAAATTATTGGTGTGGGTTACTACCTAGTAACACAGTAACACAGTAATAGTGGTTGTGGATCGGATTGATGTTCTAAAGCTGATGCACAAATATAAACCCAGTATGTGATTCTTGGTGAAGTGCCCAACAAAGTTGAAAGCAAGGAAAGGCAAATGCTCCACCTGTGTCATGGTGCTTCACCTTTGGAACTGATTTGTGTCCAAGATGTCCACACAGTTGCGTTGCTTTGTAATTTGTCTTCAGTTATCTCCTATGAAGCACAATGGGAATGGCTACGTGGAGGAGTGATGGAAAGGGTTAACTGCTGCCACCAGCGTTATTCATCTGCTTTGCATCAGCTGCTCAAATTTGGTATGTTGTCAAGAGGCCAGCCCAAAACTAGCTGTGGGATGAATGAATTACTTTGAGGAAGGCAGTCTACTCTTACCTACTTTTTTGTTTACTCCTCAGTTATGGAAAGGATTAGATATTTACTATGCACATGGAATACAGTTGAAATTTTCAAATCAAATATAGTCTGGACTAAGTGAATTTATTGTGCATTTGCAGATTGACTGTTGCATGCATATTTTGTAGAAATGCAAGCAGTGGGATTCAAACCTGGGGGAAGGTAGTATGTTAACAACTTGCTACTTACATCTTGTTTCAGAATAATATTATTACTATTCAGTATGCTCAACAACATTCAACAGAAATTTTTTTTCTGCCCATGACTGACTGTTCTTGGAGGCTTCTTCTTCTTCCCCCTGACTTGACTGGGAGTGTTTGGCTGTCTCTAGCACTCTATCTATAATTTAATGGGAATCCTGAACTTGTTCTCTTTGGGCCAAAAACCCACAAAGAATGTCCAGCTTCTCAGCCTCCTTACTTAATAATGTAGCTTGGCTTTGAAATTTTACTTACGACTCTTAGTTGCTAGCACAGTGTTAAAACCTACATGTTATATTGTCTGAAGCTGCCTCCAGTACAGTGCACTCCTCAAAGAAAAGTAAAAAAAAAACCTACAACAAACAAGAATCTCACCAATCACAAAGAATTAATCTTTATAGACAAAATTTCCCAAATCTATGCATGTCCCTGCCTTTTTTCTAATGTGATGATCTACTTTCCAGATGAGCCATTTTGCATGTGCATGTGAGCCGTTTGTTCAAAGTCCTCTGAGCAGGTTATGGCCTGTTTAACCCTTGGCTCTTCCTGATCCTGTATGAACTTGCTGCGAGTTGGATTCCTAAAAATGCTTTCTGGAAAATAATATACATCTTATATCCAGGGCAGTATGATAGAAAAGGGGGTTTGTGTCAACAAGTTCCACGAGTAATCTGTTAATCTGTGTAACATATCCTGACCTAATATGGGGAATTCAACTGTCTAAATCAAAGGTAAACAAAATTGGACTAAGACACTTATTCAACATATAAATATTTTCAGAAATGTTGGGGTTTTTTTATTTCACAGAAGAAAAAGCTTGGGAAATAGGACAGTGCACTTCCATACTCTGTTTTTTCTTTTTTTTCTTTTGAATCTTTTGTCTCTTCAATCTGTATATTAGTATTTCATTACAACAAAACTGGAATTTTCAAAAAAAAATAATTAGGTAAATTTGAATTCTCCTTTCCTACAAGCTTCAAGATTTACTGTCATAGTAGTTTTAGGATTCACTGTTTTTGAAGCCATAATGATCAACTTTTATAAAAAGGGGTACCTGAGGAATGGACAAACATTGTAACTAAATGTAGAAACAGATGCTCTCTTGCAGAATGCATGTTGTAGTCTTAGAGATTTATTACCCTGGGTTCATTACACCCTCCTCCACTGAGGTAGGATAAATTAATGAAACAGGTTCACATAAAGTAGTTTCAGTAATATTAACTAGCTACTGTTGTTTCCAAGGTTTCTTCCCTCTTATCTGAGTGCCCCAAAATTAAACAGCATTTATTTTGCTGATTATCAAGACAATTTATTTTCTTGCAGTTTCAAACTTTTTTCCTAGTGTATTTTCTTCAGATTCCTTTTTGTCAGGAATCAAGTATAAATATACCAGGAAGAGAAAAAATGAACTCTTATTACTTAGAAGAGGTAGTAAAATGAGGGCAAAATGGGCCAAACCTTCATCCTACATTTCAGTTGAAAGGATTCTTTCTCTGTATCTTTCCCTTTTCCTAGATCGTGGCACAACAGACATATGAAAGACTTAGAATTCCAAATAAGTTTTAGGTGATATAGATGTGAAAATATGAAGTGGAGAGAACAGAATGAATAGAAAGTAACTAAAAATTTAGAAACGGAAGACAATGTGTAATGTGAAAGATTAACTTTTAGACTGTAAGTACATCACTATGAATTGCTCTTCACTAAATTTTGGTTTTAATAATGTGGTATATTATTTTTTATAAAGGGGGTGGTGCTTCCTAAAATTTTATTTTCTGATAAGATATACTGGCAAAAGTGCCAAGAAAAGAAAAAACCCTTTTTTGGTTAAATAGTATATGGTCAGCAGAACAAATTACTTAGATTTTCCATGAACTTAGCTGGGCATAAACTCTTCAGGTAAAATAAAAATAGTTAAAAAGTAATAATAATAATTATAAAAAGCCTTAAGTCTGAGGTCCAATGTCAAGAAAAATTGAAATTTTATAAGAAAACAATTTAATTAATCATACGATAGATATAGTGTACTATATAGTGAGATTTTCAGAAGTGTAACAAATGATGTCAGAAAAGATAGTTTATCATGTATAAGGCAAAACCTCCAAACTCTGTGACTTGAACTCAGCTGAATTTTACAAGTTCTTAAATGTAAGTGTTTAATTATTGTTCATATCTTGACAGAAGCTGCAAATCTGCAATGTTAAATGAAAGATTGCAAGGTGCATTGTTTTAAATGAGTTTAAGGTTGTGGGTTAAAAATAAACATATAGAACTACTTGAAAATTCATGCCCAACTAATTAAATAAAGGAGGTGATATACCAGAAAAGTCCAGGAACCCCATTTTGGAATGTTTCTATGCAAACTTAGTGGCGACATTTCTTTGTTTTTAGACCTACACATTTTCCTTTTAATATGTTTATTTTCATTAAATTATTACAAAATTTTACATTATTCATTAGTAAAATTTCTCTTGCATTAGTTTTTTGTAAAAAATCCCATTCAGACTTATGCTATCTTTATTGTAGTTTGAGTGCTGTCCTCTAGGTAAGGTTATATTTTTTAAATGCTTGATAAATTCAAGCAGAATGAATCACTGATATATGTCTGTATCACATTCTTACACACAAATCAAGTAGAAATAAATAAGGTAAAGTAACCCCAAATCCTACTTAGAGAAATATTCTTGCTTGATAAAGTCCTTGGGAATTGCAATAGGTACAAATAAGCCCTCCAGTCTTGGGAATGATCAATGGCAGGTAGGCAGTCTCCTTTTGGTTATATTTCTTCTATTGTTCTGGAATGGACAATTACCATGTCAAAGGACTTAACCAACTGCTTTAAAATGTCATTAATTTTCTTAAATGAAATGTATCACAGGAAATAGCTCCAGTGCTTAATTTCAGAAGCTTGGATAATATACTGTGGTCCTATCTTGGGACAAGCAGTCCTCTAACATTTTGTTTGCCCTTGAGATTTAGAAGGAATCATATCTATAGTATTCATAATAAGTAGCAATTTAACCAAGTTCAAATTAGATGTGAACAAATGGATTAACAAGCACCTCATTAAAATTTTAATTTCCATTCCATTTATCACTTTTAATAGAATCAACTCTGTTTCGGGGTGGGGGAGGATTAATTTCCAAGTATAGTGTTAATTTCACTTGTTTTTATCAATAGCTTGAATTTTTTCCTATAAAATTTACTTTGTGTAGTTTCAAAATATGCTACCTACACATGCAACTAATAAATTTTAAGAGGATAAGGAAAATCTTGATTGATTTAGTGGATATTTTTTTAAGTACTGAACTTTACAGTACTACTGTATGTATTTTCCTCTAAGTGGTAATATGTGCTTACTTGTGGTGATTTTAAGAAGAATAAATGAATTTAAAATAAGTACATTTGGGTAGCTATCTAAATAATTTCACTGAAAATATCAATGTAAATATTTCAGAAGTAAGTTGTGACTTTTAAATTTAGCATTCAGATTCCTACTTCAAAGCAATATTTTAAAGTACTTTGAATTCCTTGGATAATATATATCATAAATGTGCAGAATTTTCATAATTTAATGTTTTCATTCAAATAAAACTATTCTAGAACTCTAATGTGAATATATCTATTAGTGAAGAATGATTTTATACAAAAAAAGCATTGCTTTAACCCATGGTATATTAGCAGTTGTTTTCAAGGGAGAAATAAACCAAATTATAGGAATGTAAGAATTTTATCTTTTGGGGGTTCATGTGTTCTTTGAAGTCCCTGTATTCTGTTATGGTCTGTTCTGGGTTTCAGCTGCCAGTTTTTAGCTTACAGAAAGCTTTTTTACTGCCATTTTTTTACTGCAAATATTTTCTTCAGGGATATTTTTTTTCCATTTTGCACTGATATGTACCCTACAGATCACTGAGAGAAACAAGATAATTGTTCAGGGCACTCTTTCTGTGTAGCATTAATAAGAATGTCAAATTCTTAAGTCTCTATCAAATAAAACAGAGATATCTAAATCACTTAAAATCTTTACACAGCATGTGTGGAAGCAAGTAGAATTCAATGTAATGGCAGTCTTGAGAGAAAAGAGGAAAATTGGAGAAGTATTTTAGGCACTTGTGAGATTCTTCCAGCATGTGGTTTGGTCAAGAGAGAAAATAATATCATGAACAAATATCTGACAATGATTGCAAAGCAAAGAAGTATTTTGTTTAAGATGCAGAAATTTGTTAGTCGTTTTGGGTGCCATTACAAATTGAGGCTAAGTTTACTATTTGTTGGGTGGGTTTTTTAGTGCTTTTTGGATTTGTGCTGGGGTTTGTTTCCTAAATAAATATATTTAGTTGTAGCTTCTCTGTAATTATGTAATCAATTTTATACAGTATTTTTCACTGAATTGATTTCAGCTATGGTGCAGAAATCTAAATCTAAATAAGTACCAGAGCATTCATTTAGATCTTAAAAACCTCATAAAATAAAAAAAAAAAAAATCACCCTCTAGGAATTAATTAAAAATAATCCAAATAATTGCAAGAGTAGCAACCTACCATAGTGAAAAATGAATAGATCTTTCTCACTGTTTTTCAGGTAAAGTAATTCTGCATGTTCTTCCCTGTTAAGGAAAACTACCTTAACAGTTTACAAAAGCTATAATTCAGGAAAATGTTCTGATTTCACATCTGAAACATAAAGAAACATTAAAGATAAAGAAACCTTGAACGAGGGCATACATATGGGTTTGTGGTAGTGCTTCTTGGTTGCTGCTGAGGGTGGCTGACTACTTTCAGTAGGAACTGTATGAGTAGGTTAAGAAGGACTGGCTGTCTGGATGTAAGCAATGAGTCAGGTCAAATTAAATGTGTTGTGTGACCTTTGTTGCTTAACTTCTTCAGCAGCTCAACTTTCTGTTCTTCGAGATTTCTTTATGTGTTTCAGCTTCTCTTGGGCAAAAGAGTAAACAGAATCCTTTTTTTCCCTCCAGTCTACTTTCTGTTCTTGAGAGTTTTGTTCTGTGAAAAGTTTATGTTCTTTAATGTGTAATTATTATCTCTGGTATTAAGATCTCTAATTTGATGTACATTTCTAATGTGATGTACTTTGATTTCACCCTAGGTCTACAAATTCATTTCTATAATACAGAATCAAAGCTATATTGTAATAGCTGCCATTTTGTAAATGTCATGGTTTAACTCCAGTGGAAAACTAAGCACCATGCAGGCACTCGTTCACCTTCCCCTACTCTGCTCTTTGGGGGATGGTGGAGAGAATTGGAAAAGTAGGGGAAAAGTGAGAAAATTCAGGGGTTGAGACAATGACATTTTAATAGGTAAAGCAAAAGTTGTGCACACAAGCAAACCTAAGTAAAGAATCCATCCAGCACTTCCCATGGGCACACAGATGTTCAGCCATCTCTAGGAAGGCCAGACTCCATCACATGTAATGGTTCCTTGGGAAAACAAACCCTGTAACTCTGAGCTTCTCTTCTTTTCCTTCTTTTTCCCTATCTTTAAATTTTGAGCATGATGCCATATGGTATAGAATATTCCTGTGGTCACTCGGGGTCAGGTGTCTCAGCTGTGTCTCCTAACTCCTTGTGCACCCCTGGCCTGTTGCTGGTGGGGTGAGGTAAGAAGCAGAAAGGACCTTGGTTCTGTTTAAGAACTGTTCAGCTAAACATACCTGAACTGCAAACAGTTTCCAGCAAAAATCTAAAAACAATCCCTTAATATCTACTATGAAGAAAATTAACTCTACCCCAGCCAAAACCTGTTCAGTAAATCATGCCTTGCTTTACTATTTTATTAAGTAGTGTTTTGACAGGTTCTAATCAAACTTTTCTTTCTAACTTGCTGGAGACAAAAGAATATGTCAAAGAACTAAAGGGTACTTTGAGTTATTAAGGTAAATTAATTCTGGTAATTGCTGTGAAGGTAGATTGAAGTACAGGCTAAGGTTAATAAAGATAATTTTGACATTTTATTTATATTTTATTTATATATATACACTTTCTGTTTCTGTCAGGATTTACCTTTCCCAGAATGCCTGTTTAGTATGGATTTCAACTAGTGGCCTGAATGTAACCAAAGATGAGGAGCATACTTGGAAAAGTACAACTCTTTCCTCCTTTTCAGAAGGTGCAGTTTCTTCCGTAAATTTAAGTCACAGTTTATGGAAAAGATGTCTTGACCAAAAAAAAGGAACAAAAACCAACCAAGAGATAAACACCAAAGACAGAGAAAAACAGAAAAAGAAGTCTGTTAACCTCATTTGTCTGAGTATTTTCAAAGACACAGCCTTGTGTTTCTGCCATTAAAAAAATCACATGAAAAAACCCAATCTTTTAAGGAAATGTCTGTATTTTACAAAAAGGCAGATGCAGTGAATAAGTATTTCCCTTCTGAGTATTCTGTTCTGTGAAGTACTAATACACAACACGATGATGAAATATTGTCATCAAAGGCAAGTTTCCAACACTGACAGATATTTAACATCCTTGTGATTGAAAGACTCGGAGCACTTTTCTTTTTGTATCTTTTTAACATCTTAATCAAAATGTCTAAGGTACACAGCTGAATGCTTACAAAAGTCTAACTAGTCTCTGGGGCCCTATGATGGCTTGCGCATTTGTGATGTTATTTGACGGATTATACATTAGGCCATTTCAAGCATTGTTCAAGTCAGTAGACAATCCAAAACCATAGTGCAAAGTGGTTTTCAGTAAAAATTCTGGTGGAAAAAGATTTCTTCCCACTTAAGTGAATGAATGGCAATAATATTTACAAAGAAATGCTCTTCTGATGCCTGTTAGGACTTAAATCTTTAGATCTTGAGGCTGATCATGTAGATCAGTTTCAAACTTAGATATTATCATAGAATCTTATACTGGTTCAGCTTAGAAAGGACTTTAAAAGGCCAAATTCCTCCTCAAAGCAGGATAGGCTGTAAGTAAGACTTTATGCAGTCTGGAACTGCAAATTTCTAAGGATGGAATCTGTATAACCTATCTGGGCAACCTATTCCAGCGTTTGAGTGGCCTGTAGGTTGAAATTTCCCAACATCCAGTCACAAACTTGCTTCAATTTAAACGTTCTTTGTGTGTCACAGGGTATGTGCTCTGTCCCCTGATCATCTTGGTAGCCCTCCACTGGCATATTCCAGTTTATCAATGGCTTTCTTGCAGAGGAAGAGGCAGCAAAATAGTATTTTCTAGATGCCAGCTAGCAAGTACTGGGATATGGTGCTGGAGGGATATAATCACTTCTCTGGTCTGCTGGCTCCACGTAGCCTAGGATGGTGCTGGCTGCCTTTGGTGCTGGCTGCCTTTGCTGCCAGGATACACTGCAGGCTTATTTTAGTTCACTCTTTGCTAAGACAGGTCTTTTTCATAAGACCTGCTGCCCAGGCACTCCACCCACAGCTTGTAATGGCACAAGGAGTTTTTTCCCAGCTGCAGGACTTAGCCTTTGCCCCCACAGTTTGTGTTTGACCATTGTCCTGTCCACACCATTCTGACTAGCATCTCCACCCTCCAGCATATCTATGGAACCCTTTCCAGTTTGGCGTAATCTGCTGTCTCAATGAGAGCATACTCTCTGTCCTCTTCTAGGTCATTGCTGGCATTGTTAGAGAAGAGGGTTCTCAATACACATCCCTTTAGTTGTTGCCCCATCCCATTTGTTGCTGGCCTCCAGGTAAAGTTTATCACACAAACCCCCTGAGCTCAACTATCCAATATTTTTTTTTTTAATTTGGGTAGCAGTCCATAAATCCAGACTAACATCTTGCATTGGGTACAGTAATATAGTAGAGACTGTGTTTAAAACTTGATTGTTGATAGTGGATCCCAGACACAGTTAAAATATCTTGGAATGGAGAACAACATTGATGCCTTTCAGGACTTTTCCATTGTCTAGGAGACAGTCCATATCCTGATCGGCTAATTCAGCATTTTTATACAAACAAATGTTTGTGGGGTCAACTTGTTTATCATTTGTAGATAAGTTGTTTAGAAGTGGTGCATCACTACTTGGAGTAATTTGACAGTTTATGGTCTTTTTATAGAGATCATAAACTTGATATAATTAAGTGTGAAAGCCTTAATTTCATCCAAAATGTTTCTAAAAGGTGTCATCTGATACTCATGTGTACTGAGTTTGGAACAACCCATAGCAGAATAGAAAAAACTCTGAAATAAAAATGCATGCAAGAATAAGGAAGTGATTTTCTTCTGAGAGCCTGAAAAGTCTGGACTGAGTGAACTTAGATGGTCTTTGGGTGCTGTTGTTTATTCTTCCATTGTTGTTTTTAAAACAAAAGCAGTACTCTTGACTTGCATTCAACCAAATCAAGATATTCTATTTCATGCATATAATGAATCTGTTTTACTAAACAGTTTTTTGAAGGGTAGGCTTATGTTTCTTTTCTTGTCAGGAAAACCTAGCTTGCTGAAAATTAATTTTTTTTTCTTTTAATGTGGCAGAATCTCAGTTAAGATGAATGCATAATTTTAACTTGGCATTCAGTACTCCATTTAGATATACTAAAAAAGAATTCATAGCCTCTGTTTATGCCAAAATGGCTGTATGTTTTTATTCTGATTGATATACAATGTGGTTTTACCAGTCTTATTTCTTTCTAAGTAGCAAAACTCAACTTTGTAGAATTCTTTGTACTGTGTTTACGTAGAAAGTCTATTTTTAGTCTAGTGCAGGTACTTAAAAAAAAACAAGCAAGCCTATAAGGTTATTTACTTTCAATAAGATAGATTTTTTTTTAGTTGTTTTGTACAGGTATTTTCAAAAACTTGCCTCTTTTTTTGTTAGAACTCATCATTTTACTGTCTGAACTCCATGTGAAGAATAAACTATATATGGAGACTGCTGAGGGTTTTAATCTTGTGTATACATATGCAATAGAAACTTCTGATTAAGACCATCTGAAATTCATTTGTGATATTCACATATTTGTGAAGTTCACATAAAGAAATCCTGAGGGTCCAAGGTTAGGTTGTGACACCTCACCTGCAATTCCGGGTTCAGGTCTGTGGTTGCCAGCATAAGAAACAGACCTTCTTGAGCAGTTCCCGAGGAGGGCCATGAAGGCAATAGGAGGCTGCAACATTTTTCCTAAGACAGGCTGAGAGAGTTAGGATTGTTTAGGACATAGAGAAGGTCCTGGATAGACCTTAACTCAGCCTTCCAGTTCCTATGGTAATCTTACAGGGTAGGTAGAATGGGACACTTCATCAAAGAGTGTAGTGATAGGAAAGAGGTAATGGCTTTACACTGAAAAAGGGTAGGTCCTGATGAGATACAATAAAGAAATTATATTCTGTGGTGGTCGTCAGGAACTGGTTGCTCAGAGAAGCTGTGGATGCCTCATCCCTGGAAGTATCCAAGGCCAGATTAGGTGCTGCTTTGAGCAACCTGGTCTAGTGCAAGATGGTTCCTGTCCATGGCAGAAGAGTTGGAACTAGGTGATCTTTAAGGTCCTCTTCCACCTTCCACCCCTTCCCCTTCCACTCAATGATCATTAGTTTGTTTTTGTTTTAACATACATTTATATAGTATTATAATCCTGTGTTGTAGTCCAGGGGTGATACTACCAGAGAAGGAATTTTGAAGGAGCTAGAATTTCAAGTGTGCCACTGTCTTATTTCCTGTCTTTCAAGTGTCATAGAAAAAGCAGGTGGTTCTTTAGATCATCTGACTGCAAGATGGAGTAAAGTTATGATCTGTAGCTCAGCCTGGATTGGATGAATCATGGACTGACTGGCGGAGCTGTTCAGAGAAGGTGGTGGACATAAATGCAACTCATGTCGTACTGCCATGGCATGATGCAAAACAGTTCTTTTTGAGGTATTCTTTACTCATATTTATTGTCTCATATTTTTTAAAATAAAATTTTTCTATTCTATTCTTGAGCATCTTTTAAGATGTTACCTCATGGTAGAAAAGAGAGCAGTAGTCTCTGATTTGTTATTGTTGAAACCGCTGACATGTTGAAAACAGGTACTGTCTCTGTACACCTTCCAACATCACAGATTCTTGCTACAGGCTTTGAGCCTGTGAGAGTGGCTTCTGTGATTACCTCTCCTGCAGTTTCCAAGGCTGAATATGTTGACAAAAAAAACTTTGAGAGCTTTGGTCTTAAATCCAATCATACAGGTTTGTGGTTTTCTTTTCTCTTGGGTTTCTTTTCTGCCTGTGGTCTTTCTCAGTCTTCTTAGCACCTTTGCTTTTTATTGCCCTACAATTCTTGGCAGCCAAGATGGTAGAGAAGTACTGATAATGACAGATGGGACCTTTGACAGTAAAAGCATGTGGAAAAATGTTGAAATAGGAGTGAAGAACTTCAAAAGGGGATTTAACAACTTCTTATGGGGGTAAATTTAGTATTTAGTTGTTTGGAGTTGCTCTGCTGCTGTAAAATCAGTCATGTCTGTGTTGTTCAAAGCATATCAGAAATGAATAAGGAAATAAAGATGATTCTTTGCATATTAATGTAGATAAAACAAGGGGAAACTTAGGTTTAATTACTTATTTTTTAAACAGGTTTCGTAGTTCTTTCTCCAACTGATCTACACTTTGTCCTCTGTACCAGGACAAACTTTTCCCGATTGGCATGACTCTTCTGGATAAAGCTGGGACAGTCATCAGAACACAGTTAAATACCTATTGGATGAAGCACTGAAAGAAGTATAACAACAGGCTGGGAAAGTCAAATCCATTATAAGAAGCCTAATTCCTGCTTTTGTTTAATCTAAAATATGTAATATTAAAAATGCATTTTTAAAGAAAAAAGAAAAAACCCCATGTTTCATGCATGTATTAAATTAGGCTTTGGAAAAAAATGTTATTGAATAGTGATACTGTTGATCGACCTGCAGGATAGAAGTATATAGAAGTAATCAATGTATGTAGTAAAATATATGGCAAATGTTTTAGAACAGAAAAAATTATTTTACCCCTTATTCTATAACTTGCATTTGTTCATTACCTGTGACAGCAATTGGATGTAAGAGAGTTAAAAACAATCATCATTTACTATTACAAATATTTAAACTTTACGGAAGAGCTCATTAAAATGATAAGTATTGTGTGAAATTCCATTTTATGTTACTAATTTGTTGTTTTTTTTTTTTCCTTTCCAAAGTAGTCTTTTAGTGTCTAGTGTAGCAGCCTGTGACTTAATCATTAGATTTATACTTCCTGTCCTTAGAGTGTTGAAAGGTCAGTAGAATCAAAAAACATTGCCTTTGGCCATCCATTATGAGTCACAGACCTATTCTCCTTTGTTGAAAGCAACTATCAGACTGTCTAAGAGGTATTCCTTTCAAAGCTGCAATGCTTACTTTGTTTGTCTCATAATCAGTTGGAGTAAAATCTCCCAAGCATTTGGAACTTCTAAGCTATTTGCTTAGAAACAGCAAATGATCTGACTGACCTTAGCTGCTGATGTTGCCAACCCTTTGAAGAAAAGCTGGTTTTAAGACAGGAGATGTCAGAATAACATGAATAAAAACTGCGTATTGAACTATAACTTTAAAGAAAGAATGTTGGCATTTTAAATGACTTGCAATATCAGTCACTAAACACTATTCATAATTTCAGTCCCTTACTGGAAATGCAGTAAGGTATTTCCTAGACAGTTCTTTCCTGAAATGAAGACGATAGTAAGAAAAGCTGCAAGAAGGATTTGTTAATAGTTTAAGGACTTGATGGAATACTGCTGCAAGTAGTCATTATGCTACTATATCAGTTTTAATATCCATGCTGCATGTGCTCTGAAGTATATTTGAATGCTGCTTCTAAGCATGGCCTCTGAAGAACATTCTGCCAAAGAGCAGAGTTTGAAACTGTTATCTGAATACGTGGCTTGTGTGCCAATTACCCCAGTGCCTAAGACCAACATTGAATGTACTAACTTAAGTACATTGACCCTTGCACTCCAACCTTCTGGGCACTTCTGGTTTACAGTCTTAACAGTCCAGGGACCATATAACACTTAAAGCAAGGACATGCCAGCTCTGCAGGGGAGTGTCATCCGCATCAACAAATAGCACAAGAGTGCTGTAGATCATGTTTCGCATATTTCCTAAATTATTAGTTACAAGGATGCACTAATATAAGAATTAATGAGTTTTTATTTAGTTTGAAACTTAGTAGAAAGATAGGTGTACCTACTCTAGGTTTTTGTGTTAGAATTAGGGAAAGAATTCATTTGATATTCATGAGTTTATTTCCATGAAGTGCTGAATATTTTTTTGATTGTGCCATCAAAGGTTGAAGCCTTGTAAGAAACTTTAAGAACCTGAAGATAGAGCTTTCAGTTTTTGGCGAACACAGTAGCTGTAGAAGCCACTTGTCACTGATGTAGATTAGATGCTGTTAAATGTATTAGTGTGTGCTGCTTCTAGAAAAAGCAGACTTAAGAACCGTCAAGATAATTTAATGGAATAAAAATGCAGGTTTATACTGAAAAGCTTTTTCTTCTAGAGTGAAGTTCTAATCTGTAGTAGTAAATTAAATTTTTCTTGCACCCGGTGGATTTAAACATCTGCTAATGATACTGTGTGTGTTACAGCTTCTACATTTAAAAATCTTTAAAGAGCTTAATGAAAATGGAGACTGCTTCCAGTCTCTTAAAAAAACCACAACAAAATAAAAAATGTCCCTCTGCATTTTATAAATACTGAGTGACATGTTATATATATATATATATATATATATATATATATATATATATATATATATATATATATATATATATATGTTAGGTAGCTCAGTAATCATGCATTCACTGAATGTATTCTGGTATAGAGAAATGCATAGGAAAAGTATTCTGAAGCCATTGTATACTAGAATAGGAGAAAAATAATTTTGGAAGATTGAGGGCTTATCCTTTACCTTCTTGATTGTTGTTCACCACATAGATATGATTCTGCTCTAATAGCAAGTGTAATTGCTATGATCTTAATTGATATCTTAGATGCTATTGTAAGATACAGAATTGATAATGATGGTGAACGGGATCTTGGAAAAGTTCAAATAGAATTAGGGTTAGAATTCAGTATTGGGAATGTAAGGATAGTAGAATATTAATATACTTATAGCTTGAGTTGTCAATTGTATTTTAAATGTTTGAAATATGAAGTTTCTACAGTAAAGTGAAAGTACTCTGGCAGATGCTACTTCCTTCGCTTTGTATTGCCAAACAGCCACGTCAGGGCTGACTTCTACCACTAGCTCAGTTTTGCATGTGAAATATCCCAGACCACAAAGAAAGTTGTTCTTGAATTTTCCCTTGTAGAGATACTTCTGGATCCACTTTGGTACAACTGGAAACCTCATTTCCTTCTTCCAATGTTCTGTAATATTTTCTGAGAGAGTCCATAGACATTGTCTGGTTTGCTTAAACCTGAATTTAATAGTGTAGAGTTTAAGGACTGTGTAGTGAACAATTTCAGTACTGACAATAAGAATTGAGTTTACAGCTATAAATCAAGTCAATGAAAAAAAAAAGGAGCTTTATGAAAGGTATTCAGAGTATTAAATGGAAGGAATATCATGAAATAAAATTAGTATGCTTATGCAAATGATCTACCTATGACTTCATAATTTGTAATGGTATTCAGTTAGGCAGTGTTTACACTTGTTAATGACTTCCTTTATGAGTGATAATTGATCTTACTCATTATCATATTAAATCCTTGATCATATGTCATTAGTTGGGAATGTAATAAATGGTCTGTTTGATTTTTAGTGTAATGAACTAATTAGACTAATTAAAATCAATATGTGTGCCAATATTAGACTTTGAATCCAAATGCTGCTGTCTGCTGGCTAAAAATCAGCAACTCAGTGAAAAAGTGGCCTAATGCTGATTTATGAGCACTTGATGAACGTGAGGTAGAATAAATTGCTTGTAGTGGTAGAAACAGCATTAGTGAAATACAAGGTACTAAGTACATTGTAAGATCAGGAGTAAGGGCATACTTACATCTGTTGTTATGTGGCACCTTTAAACCTTCCTGGTTGATTAGATCATTCTTCAGAAATTCTTCAGATTAAATATTGTAAAGTGCATTAGTTTATATTTATAAATGTAATATTCTATGCATGTGATTGGAAGTACATGCAATTTCTCTCCATGAGCCTGTGTGCTTTTGTATGTTAGCACATTTTGTTAATTTTTCATTTTGTACTGCACTTTTGTTTTTATAGTATTCTGTTAATATACCAAATAGGTCACACTTTCAAATCCACTAATGTACTGTTATTAAAATGTGTTATTCAACCATGGTATCCATTCACTTTTATGTTTATGAGGAATTGTGTATAAGCCCTAGGGGAGACAGGAACACATCCTGTAATTCTGTAATGACCTTTCGGAGAAGAAGGAAATGGCTACTGGGAAGGGAAGGGGAATATTATTACAGAATTCAGGATCTTGTAGCAGCAAAGAAAAAAATTGTGGAAATCCTTTTTGGCTCAAAGAAAAAAGTAGAAGAAAAGTGAGATGATGGGGAGAAGTAGGCCACATTCTTATTTTTGACAAAAATACTGCTCAGAGAAAAAATATTTGCATGTTAATGTTTAAAATATAAATTAACGTATTTTTTAATATACATACTTTTAAAAAGTCTGCTTAGATTTCTCTTCGATTCTTTGTTAAGCATGTGATATTTGCAAAATGTAGTAACTCCAGTAATAACAAGTGTTATCCAGATCAAAGTATTATTTTGCCAGTCTTACACTATTTATTTTGCAGTAATTATGTTTATTTTGTCACTAAGAAAGGGCTACTTGCTTTCATATTTAGTTTGGATGGGGTTTTTTGGGGGGTTTTTTGGGGGGTTTTTGTTTGTTTGTTTTTTTGTTTGGGTTTGGTTTTCTGTTTTTTTTTTAACTTGGATTATATTTTGCTGGGACACAGACACACAAATATTGGGGTCCCTGTCCTTTCCTCTCCCCTCTTCCCCCCCACACTTCCATCCAAGCGCAGTGTGTTGTTGAAGAGAACACAAGATGCAAGAGAATTCAGTACTTTGTTTCTCACACCTTGAGGATATTTTAGATCACAATGTTAAGAGAACCTTGATGAGTAAAGGAAAATAAGTCACAAAAACCCAATATCTAACTAAATCATAGTAATGGTCAGTAGAAAATAATTTAAATGTAAATAAATAAATAGGAGGAAATAGAGCTCAGAGTCTTATGTCTCCCAGGCCTAAACTTAATCCATGAGATCATGCAGCTTTTGAGGAAGTACCTCTTCCACTTAAGTCACTGAAAATATGGGTGTTCAGACACTAAATTTCAGGCTTTGTAGGAATAATCCCTTAATCATCTGACCTAATTTTGATGATGAATATTTTAAAATAGTGGTGACTTATTAATAAGGATTTCAGAAAGGCATGATTTGAAATAGGTGTCAACTCTAATTTAAACAAGTACTTGAAGAAAATCTAGAGGATTAATGTAGACTTAAATTGATAGTAGCCATTGAAATTTCATTTTTTCCTTGAGCTTGTAGACAGAAGAATTCGTGTTCAGAATGTGCACTCATGTGCTGTACAGTGAGAATAAAATATGTTAAAATAGTTTACCTTCTTAATGGTCCTTTAAGTGGTTTATCTAAGACACTTGAAGCCTGTGAGTGTTTTTCACTAGATAATTACTAATTGTCAATTTTAGTAAAATCAGTAATTGTTAATAGAAAATTCTTAACTGAATATCATTGCCTATAGTGTTTTAAAATTTTAGTCTTTGGATGAGATCTGAACAGAAGCTTGAAAACGATGTATAGTAATCTCAATGTGGTGGAGGACGTATTGATTGGAAACTTCATTATAGCAAGGACTACGTGTAGTTCTCAGATACTGTGAACATACATTGCAACAACAGACTAGGCTTGGGAGAGTATAGACAGCTTGAATCCCAGAGAACATACCTTGTTTTGTGCTTGAAGCAGTATACCCTGAAAACATAAATGAGATCCTTTATGCCTGAGATGCATTCACTATGAATATTATCAGCCCTCTGATCCAAAGCACATAACCAATGTCCTTGATTCATATAAAAGTGTTGAATGCCCTGAGGAGCTGTGTGGTTTTGAAACATCTGACAGTTGTTTGTGAGATGGCATGAGTTCAAGTACCTTTCTCAGCAGCAAGGGAGGGGGAAGACACTTCTGCTAGGTTTTTCAAATCAATTTTTTGTCCTTCATTTACCAAAGTTGAGAAAGCAACTAGTTTAAAATGGGGTGGCTCTCTCCATTTGTATGGTAAGTGCTCCACCATGTCTTTCTTCATGCATGAGAGAAACAGAGAATAAAAAGAAATCTCATGTACATTTTTGTTGAATGGCCCAACAGAAGGTGACAGTAACCCTTGACTTTAGTTTTACTAGACTGTCTGTTAGCCAAAATGTATGTATGCTACTGCATTATTACTCTTGGAAGGTTTTTGGTTTGTTAATTTGTTTGTTTTTTGTGGTTTGGTTTGGTTTTGGGTTTTGTTTTGTTTTGTTTTGTTTTTTAATACATTCCCCCCCTCCCCGGGATATAAAGAAGAAAAATTTCTGAGATTTAAAAAAAAAAAAATTTACTTAAATTCCTTCTTTCATATAGCACTATTTCTCTCCCTCTACGAAATCATATTTCACTGGCTTAAATCCTGAACCTTCTGTGAGGATGCTTATACAGTTAAAATAGTTTCAGCCTTATTTTTTATTTAATATGCCTGGTATGCTTTGTTGATTTGTTCTTGCAGAATACCTTCCTTCCTGGATAAATGAAGAATTTCAAGATAAAGATAAAAAAGGATGGGAAAAAGGGGTAAGAGCTGTATCAAAATGAGTCAGTGCTGCTCCCTCCTTGCTTACAGAAGCTAGGTGAGCAATTACTGATCAACAGCAACAAGTGTTTTAGCGAGAGAGTTTCCATGCTGCTGAACAATTCAACCCTACCTGAGACCTCTTATGCATGACAAACCATGATTGAGAGCAGGATAACTTGCAGATAGACCCTGAATTTTAGGAGGAGCCTTTGGATCCTGTGACTAGGTGTTTGTCCAGCTAACCTAATGAATTGACAGGGGATTCTAGTGCTTCCTGTCCATGTGATGTAAAAAGTATTGTAATTGGAAACATACTTTTATTAAAAAGAAACCTGCAGCCTGACCCTTTAATCAGCATCATCTGCCCATGTCATTCTTGTGTGTATGCAGCAGTAAAAAGTCTTCATTGTTTGTCTATTATGTTGTCTCAGGTGTACTCAAATGAATCTACTATCAAAGAAAGGCTTAGAAATACTTCAAACATTTATTTGATTTTATAACACGTAATTCATAACCAACTGAATCTAGTCTGCTTTTATGCCAACTTTGTACAGACCTTCTGAAATTCCTCAGTTTTTTTGGCAGTCTGAAATGTGAAGTTATTTGGGGCATGTATTGGTCTTTTAATTCAGTCTAGAGAAAAAGAACCACTTCCTTATAGCATATAAAATATTGTTTGGTGGTGCTGAAGAAATGAAGACCCCGAGTGAATAAGAACAAACACTTTTCACTCCCATGGCCGACTCATGCTTTGCTCAGGAAACAGCTTAGCCTTGCACTGACAGTGTTGATGCCATCATGCTGTGGAGCAGGCTCCCACCATGTGTGTCATGAGGAGCAAACTGTCATGCTGCCCTGCTACTGTAGCACATTGAGCTTGCCTGCTCCCCACTCCTGCCTATTCCATGCATGCATGCATGCTAATGGAACATCTTCCAATGGAGCTGCACCCCCTGCACACCCATGGGAACTCTCCAGTGCTTTTAGCAACAAGGGCTCTCTGCTCTTCCTGCTGCTTCTGGTGCTTCTACACCACAGCAAATGGTGGCAGAGACACTATGGGAATATCTTACTCAGATGAATGTTTTCAGGCACATGCAGTTTAAAGGAGACATGCCCTTAAGGAGCCACAGCTCCTGTGTACTTTGAGTTCATGGTCCTTTGCCTCAGCTTCCTCTGAGTTTTGAAGCCATGAATTAGGAGACTGTACCTGTAGAGGGAGGGATTTACAGTAATGGAAACCCTACCTGGTGAGGTATTAATTTATTAATTATATTAATTAATACCTTTCTGGAATAACTGTATTGGTAGCCCTTGCCTCCTTCAAAGTCTTCTGCTGAAAGCCGTTGCAAATACTTTGGCACAACCTCACAAAAATGGTGGTGCTTGTTTCTGTGGAACATGGCAGTACCAGACTCTTCCCAATCAGCTGGCTATTGATTTGAGATAAATCCATGACAGGTGTCTGGTTACAAAGATCTGCAGTGCCATGCTGCAGACCTGCCACTGTTCTCTCTTCACTGATTGTGTTCTCAAAGTCATCCTTAAATGAAAAGGGGGCCATATGCATCATTCGTATCTCTGTATGATGCCTGTCACATGGCCTTTGGTAACTTTTAGCAATTGACCCTTGTGTATTTGTCAGTAGGTGTTGTGGCTGCTGCTGCAGGCTATACTGAGTGCCACTTGCCCAGAGAGAACAACCCAGGACCCCACAGACTTTCAGCTTGGCCCTGCACCACTGCAGGGTTGTTTGTGGTGGGCTGGCAGTCCTGCAGAGAGCTCAGGCTTGCAGGCAAGGCACTGAGCGGGTGCCTGCACCAAGCTCATGTGAGAGTCATTGCCCCCTCACTAGCAAAATCTATGTTGGGAAGCTGCCAAAGAACATTCTGGACTTTTTGCAGTATGCCTGGCTATTCTTGTCTAGCAGACAACATGTCTGCTTCAGTAATAATACAGGAATGAATATATACATATATATATATGTGCGTATATATATATATATATATATATATAAAAAATATATCTATGTTTATATGTCACCTGCACATTGAGATTTGTTCTTATTCAACACAACAAATGCCATATGGGCCTTTGTGACCAGAGTGGCAGCTACCTGGAAGCGCCTCATACACCATATCAGCAAGGACTCCTCATAAATCCTTCCTACATCCAGACATAGAAACATGAATGGTCACCCTAAGCTCTCGTCCTATATTCTTAAAAGATATAATACACCCCTCAAAATAATACTTGAAGCCTCCAACAAACATCTTTCCTCAGCATATCAAGCACAGGCAATAACTCAGTAAAGCTCCCTGGCCAGAGAAAGGGAAGTGAGTCAGGAGTCTTGTATCCAGTTACATTCTTTGGCAAGGCTGAGATGCTCTGGGCTGATAGTTATCCTCAGATTTAAATGTTTCTATGGTCATTGCAGACTGTGTCTGTTGTTCTTTTAAATTCCTTTGGGTAGTTTATCCCTGACAGTTATTGTTTATAAAGCTAGAACTCTTATATCTCGCAGGATTCTGGTCTAAGTGTTCATATCAAGCTCTGCCTACTGCAATGTGTAGTCTCAACCCTCTGAAACTGTAGCACACATAGGTTTTCATCAGCGCAGAAGATGACCATGTATGCTCTAAGAAAACTATGATTTTGCTGCACTCAGCAAATCAAAATATGATGATTTTTTTCTTTCAACTAAGTACTATGTTATTCTTTCTGATGAACATTTCTAGTAAAAAAGTTTCTTTCTAGCGCACAACCAGAGTGCAATGAACCATTAGCAGTCTGATGATGTAAATATGAGTAATGTTTATTTCTTAAGATTCTCCCTTGTACAGTTAGTATTTTTACTACCTACATGTGGGCAAAAAAACATAACCTAAACCAAAGGCAAACTTTTGTTTTGGTAATATTAAAATACACAAGTTATTAATTTATTAACAGCACATAAACTGAGAGTATATATGAAACCAAACAAGTCTAAGTCAAATGCATAATAATTTAACACTAGAGGCCTATGCTAAATATAAATTTCACACTTTACCATATGCCTGTTTAATGGATAGATGAAGCAGATTCAAAAACAATATATTTGGGAGTGAATGTATGTAGAAATTTATGAGAAATGTTTTTAGAAAAAACAAAGAAAGAAACAGACACATCTCACTAGGTTTAACACATATTCATTGTTTATTAACTTTGCAATTGTTTTTAATTTGTTCTAATCATATGTATCTTTTCAAAAACTTATTTATCAATATTTCCAAAGAAAGCCAAAGTATTTAATGCAAACTTTTTAACTCACAGAGTTATTTTCACAGCTATTACAACAATTTTCTTAAAAAATTGTAAACCAATAAAATATGTTTGTAAAAGTATGTGATACTTTTGTATTGAGGCCCCCATGATAGCCTTTGCTATACAAGGACATAATCTTCTTGCTGAACAGTTAATTTGATTAAGACAGTACATAAGGATAAAAAAAAGCTCTAATATTTCTTTTGAAGCATTGGATTTATATTTTGATTGCCAAAGTTGTATAATAGAATATTTTAAAGGAATGCTAAAGAAACTATTAGTTCCATCTGTATGCAGCTATGAAGAACATAGAGAATTTTTCATACTGCAGAAATGTATCTGCCTTCCTACTACCATTTTCAAATATAAAAAATCTGAAAACCAAAGCATATTTTCTAAAATCAAAGAGAAATTTAAATAAACAAAGCATAGTTATGAGAATAAGGTTCCTGATTCACACCAGAAAAACTGGAATCCTTCCTTTACACATATCAGCTTAAGCTGGTTATGGAGAATATTGGGTGCCTAGGCAGTGAGAGGATTAGGCCACCTTCCGACTTGTAGCACTGTATTTTTGTTTCTTGATGTCTCATAATGTCAAAAAATTCTATCAAATTGATATTAGAAAAATAAAGTATGAAAATTACTCATGCTACCAAGATTTTTGCAATTTTCTACAAGATAGACTTTCATACTCTGGTGTACAAATATCCAGAATAACACTTTTAGCACAACGTATCATCATACAACATTGTTTAAAATAAAGCCTGAATTGAAGAAATATAGTTTCTAAAGAAATCATATAGATATATTTTTCTCCCATTCTTTTTACAGTTGTACAGAATTAGCTTGGAAATCAGTTTAACATTTATTCACTTCTGGTATCATTTTTAATTTGCATCTTGCTGCTTGATGCCTCCACTTGATGGGTACAATATGACAACAGGTAATAGATACAATAACAGTAAAACAGTGATCATTACTGCTGGGACTAGAAACACCCATCATTGCTTTTTTTTTCGCTTTCCTCAGCTGGAAAGTTTTGACATCTGCTGGTTTGGGACATAGCTGAACAGCTGTCAGCAGTGGGGTAGCTGCTCTCAGCAGCAGTTGGCGGGATGGCAGGGTGCCAGCTTGTACCATCTGTGCGCCTGACATTTCATTCTAATTAACAGTAGGGTTAATTGTTCTGGCAGGCTCAAATGTAGTGTCTAACATTACCCAAGGGAAACATGTACAAGTGCAGGAGTGGCAGGGAGCTGGGGACGGCGTTGCTAACAAACCTATTGAGGGAGAATGGTTAACAACTACTGATGATTTTACTAGCTGGCCACATGCAATAAGGCTGAGGTATTTTTTTATTCTGATGAATTATGCCAAGCCTGTAATGATGTAGAAGAAATCAAGCTTTGAAAGGCTGAGACTGCTGCCTTGGGGCAATTGAGAGGGAACAATTTGCATGTTATTACTGCATATTCATACCTAATTGTGTTAGGCTTTGCTAATAGAGCAGAATGACAGTATGAAAAATCGAGCAACTGCTTTATAGCCAACAAAGCTAGTGTTTTTTCCCTACACTATGAGTGCTGAATGATCATTTAGACATTTAGTTGTTCAATATGACAAGTCTACCATTTGTTAGCTTGACATATAGTAATTTATAAAGGAGTATTCTAATTTTACTTTTAGTTTATTCTCATTTTATACAGTATTCATGGTAGCAATTTGAATGGGGATATTCATAGCTATTGTGAGTAGTTGTGATTCAAATAAAACTATTTTGTATGAAGTATTTCTATTGTTTTATGATTTATTAATTTTAATGTTTAAATAGCTTTTTCAGATGTTAATATAACATAAATGGAAAGTTGATGAGAAATCTCTATTACGATCATGTTGCTACATACTGATTTAGTTAATCTTTTTACTTTCCCATTTAGACCCCCATTAAGCATGTTTAGGCTGTTGCTGGCTTAAGAAGCTGTCAAGTAATACCATTCCAGGTATTATATAGATTCTAAATCCAAAACTTGTGATATACTCAATTAAGGCTCAGTTACAATCCAGGATGAAGGCTTAAAAATCTCAAAGCATCAAACAGAATGCGTTTTTTGTCTCATACATTTAGGCAAAGGTGCAGGAAAATTTCTGTTCAGGAAAAATGTACCTCAGTTTCACTGTAAGTTTTTAGTGGTTTACTTTTCTAAATGTATAGAATCTCAGTTTTTATTCCCTTTTCATACTGTTCCATAGACATGATAATACTCTAGAAAACATTGCTATAGGTCACGATGCATACATTAAAATGCAACCCGTCTCTGAAAATTTTGAAATTAACTAGCCTAATTCTTAAAAATACTGAAGAGGTTGCTAGTGATATCACATGTGATATGTAACTCCTGAAGGAAGGCCGGAAATAAGATTTTCAATATCTCTTTGGTAGTTTTGGAATGTAAGTTACTTCAACATACAGCAAGTCTGAATTGCACAGTAAAAAGATGGTACATTTTGTTTTGGTTAATCTCAGAAACAGTAGATGGGATTTTCAAGGTTTGGGCACAAGAGAGAGAATTAGAACAAACTGAGGAGGAGATACAGTTGTTTGCATGCTTTGCTGTAAAAGAAGTTTTTAATATGCTGGGTGAAACTTGCAGTTTAAAATTTTTTATATTATTTGGGAATTGTTTATATGAATGTAATGCTTTCTTCATGGAAGAAAATCATACTGTGGGTATTTAATACTTGGTTTTGTATGTAGTCAGCATAAACATTCGTAATTCATGCACTTTGTTTATATCCAAAATATTCCAAATATAGAATGATGTTATTCTAATAAAATATATTTTTTAACTAATACAGATACGTGTTATGCAAGGTGTTAAAATACTGCAATCTGTGCAATTGGACATAATCTTCTAATAGTTCACCATGTAATAGAAGCGCATGTAATATGGCTACATTCTAAACCTGTGGTCATTGGTCAGTATATTTTTTAACTTTACAAGTGGAACTTTACTGCCAAACTTTGAGCTGGTTCTTTGGTTGGTTAGTTTTATTGGTTTTATTTGTTTTGGTTGTTTTGTTGGTTTGTTTTTTTGGGTTTTTTTGGGGTTTTTTTTTGAGGAGATTATGATTCATGAAGAAATCTGAGAAAACATGAAGGCTGGTGTTGAGCCTCTGATGTTGCCTCTGCAGCAAGGAACAATGTGGCTGCTACAAGTAGGAATGCCCTTACCAAAGTCTCATGGGTAAAAGATAACTCACTAGGTAGATTTATAATTTTTACATTTTAAATAAACCAAATGAACTTAATGGTTTATTTCCTGACAAAACCAAAAAGACTCCTCTGGTTATATTTACCTGGATATTACAAAGAATGTCACTGAATATATATGAACATCTTTAGCAAATCAACATTCTGAAAATGCCTAGAGCTAATGTAATTTATTATGCATGGAAGAAGATGCTAAATATATTGGCCTTCAGCAGAAAATAATAAAATGGTTTGATTAGGTTTAATTTAATTATTGTTGTAAGTGAAAATCCTCTATTCCTGCCTCCTCTGCCCTTCAAAGAATTCTTCATGGAAGAGAAGCAGTAAAAATCCACTCACCCTCTTGCAAAGCAGTATTTTAGTCAATGCCATTATGAGGTCTTGTCCTCTTGTTTTCTTGTTTTATTTTTTGAACTGTAGCAGCTGAGCTTCAATTCTTTGCCATCTGTACTCTCAGTATATATCTAACCTGATGCCTTCTAGGCTTCCTGCTGAAAAACAAAGTAGAAAATTCACCACGAATTTACAAGACTGAAAAGTTAAATTAACAAAATGTGATTAATATTAAGGTTAATATTGTTATCTCAGGATTTACCATAGAAGACTATTTTACAGTTAGAGTATTCTTGATTTGTACTCTCTTTGTATGTGACTCCTCCTTATTCCTCCCTGCAGGTAGGTGAGCTTTCTATTATACATTTCCTATATCCAAATCTCATAATCATACAAGTTTTTTGTTATCACTTTCTCTACAAAGCAAATATTTAAATTTGTAACACTATTACATTACAATTACTTCTTTTTCTCAATCTCTTAATATCATCTACTGCAGTTTTAAGTTAATAGGGAATCCATGTTCTCCCTCTAAACATATTCTTATTGGACTAATTATTTTTCTTTTTGGTAGGTTCTTCTGCTTTTCACAGCATAGAAGTTAATGCTTAATGTCTTTTTTTCCTTTAATCAGACTTATATACTATTTTCTCTCGTAAAGAAAATTCATGCCAGAATATAAGTCACTTTTCAACAGGAACCATATTTAAAAGTTCTTTAAATATCTATGTTTTTATGTGTGTGCATGTGTTATCACTTCACAGTTATAGAATATATGTGAGATCTTACAAATTTCAGATTTTTGAGGGGTTTTTACAGGGGGGTTTTTACAGACTGATCTAAGTTTGTATGAAAATTGGAAAGAAGTATATTTTCCAAGGAATCTTACATCAAGAGGACTGTGAAATCTGGGTAGCCAGTATTTAGATATTACTAGCTGAATCTTTGTTTCTATATGGCTTCCACTGGAAATTTCTTCCACCCTACTTTGCAGTGTATATCCATATGCTTTCCTATTCATATACAGTTCATTTATGTCTGAGGAATTCTGGTAGGCCAGAAACAGGCAGAAGAAAAACAATTCATGAAAGCATTGGTTACATATAATTTTCATGACCTATCCTTATTTTGTTTGTCTTTTGCCATTTTCTTTCTCTTTCTTTCATGCTGCTTCTAGAAAGTATATCCCGTGCTATGTTGATTTTTGGATATTTTTATGCTTATTTCTAGATGCTAATTTTCTTTGGAAGCTTTTGGACTATGAAAAAAGTGAACAAGTTCACCAAATATCCAGCCCACAGCTGGATGAACACATCATGGGATGTGTTTATCAACTGGCTGGTCTAACAACTGGCTCAGGCACAAAGGGTTGCCGTAAATGGGATGACATCAGACTGGGAAGGTGTCACTGGTGCGGTTCTGCAAGGCTCCATCCTCAGCCCTGTGCTCTTCAACAATAAATGATTTGGACACAGGACTGGAAGAGATGCTGAGCAAGTTCACAGATGATCTAAAAGTGGAGGAGCTGTTGACTCCCTTGAAGGCAGGGAGGCCCTGCAGGGAGACCTTGACAAATCCGAGGGCTGGGCAATCAGCAACTGTATGAAGTTCAGCAAGGGAAAGTGCTGTATTCTGCCCATGGGATGGGGCAAGCCTGGGTGGATGTGCAGACTGGGGAATGAGAGGCTGGAGAGCAGTGCTGTGGAAAGAGAATCTGGTGATCCTGGTTGTTGGCAAGTTGAATCTGAGTCAGCAGTGTCCTGGCAGCCAGGAGGGCCAACCCTGTCCTGGAGGGCATCAGGGACAGCATCGCCAGCCAGGCAAGGGAGGGGATTGTTCTACTCTGCTCTGTACTGAAACAGCCTCATCTCGAGTCCTGTGTGCAGTTTTGGGCAACACATTCTAAGATATTAAGCCATCAGAGAGTGTCCAAAGGAAGGCCACAAGGGTGGTGAGCATAATCTGTGATTCTGTGATTTTGCAATTCTGTGGTTTTATGCTGAGTTGGAAGGGACCACAAGGATATCAACCCCAACTCCTGGCCCTGCACAGAATATGCCCGAGCCACACTATGTTCCTGAAAGCATTGCCAAAACCTTTCTTGAACTCCGTCAAGCTTGGTGCTGTGACCACCTCCCTGGGGAGCCTCTTCCAGCACCCAACCACCCTCAGCATGAGAAACCTTTTTCTAATATCCTGCCTAACCTCCTCTGACACAGCTTCAGACCATTCCTTCATCTCCTATCCCTGGTCACCACACAGAAGAGAGCAGTGTCTTCTTTTCCCCTCACAAGAAAGTTGTAGCTTGCAATGAGGTCTCCCCTCAGTTTCCTCTTTTCCAGGCTGAACAGACCAAGTGACCTCAGCTGCTTCTCATTTGGCTTCCCCTCAAGGCACCTCACCACCCTTGTGGCCTTCCTTTGGACACTCAAGACCTTTTATCTTGGAGACTTTTTTTCTGTTCTGATCAGTGGTGGGTATAAAAAAAAATGCCTCTGAGGTGCTGCTGGGCATGGCAATGGAGACAGGACACAACAAATATTATTACTGACAATTTTTCTGTCTCTCATTTTTCACCCTGCGTGAGTATAGCTAAAGAATTTCACTCTGACACATAAACAATACTGCAGTATGGAAAACCCCTCTACTTTGTGGGTGAGTTTGGTACAGTTTGAGAGATGTGAGTGTTTGCACATTCATCTTTAATTGCCATCAAGATTTTTGTAGATTTTTAGAAAAAACGAAGAAGAATAGAAACAAGTAGAAGCAATCACATGGTGTGAGTCTTGGGCTGTTCTGCACAGAAAAGGAACAGGAGTTTATGATCCTGATATGTTCCTTCCAATTCAGCATATGCTATGATTCTGTGATTCTAGGCCTCAAGAAACAGTAAAAAATTTGTTTGGCTGAAACTTACTGAAACAGAGTTATATTGATTTTGGCTACTTCTGTGCAGTATGTTTAGTTGATATGAACAGGATTTTTGTTATTCAATGTCAATAATGTTATTATGCTATAGTTGGAAGGTTATTAGTTTTGAATAATATTTCCCACACTAGAGAAATTTGAACTTTATTATCCCCAAGTTGCAAGAATATTATTATCTTGATGCCCACTATATATTTTTGTTAATATTCATAGCAAGTGTTCATACTGCAAGAAACATGAGACTAAACGAAATTTAAATCCTGTTGCTAAACTGAAAGGTTTTTGAAATTGTAATACCATAGAATTACAGAGTATTTGAGCTGCCCTGTCAATGATTTTGACTAAGAGGCTAGCTCCATTTTCTTAATTCTCTCTATTCCCTTCCATCAAATATTTATACATATTGTTAGGATTCTCCGGAGCCTTCTCCCTGATAATATCAGGGACTGGGTAGTTTCCAGGTAGTCAGTGGCCTCAACTTTCTCCTCACATCCTCACAGGATCAATGCTCCAGTCCCTTGTTCTTCCTTGTGACTCTTTGCTGGACTCTGTTCAGTATGTCCATGCCTGTCCTGTACAGGGGAGCTGAATTTCCTGTGCTAACTCTATACAGATGTAATTTCCCTCCTATTACATGTATAGCAATCCCGACATCAGCTAAAAAAATCCTGGAAATTTAGAGTTTGCTCCAAATGCCCCCAGCATGGGGCTTAGTGCTCACTTGAGAATTTTCAGGGGTTTTCTCACAATCTTGGGTTCAAGTCATTAAGATTCTCACAATCTTGGGTTCAAGTCGTTAAGATTAGTTAAATTAATCCAGAAAACAACACAGGTAAAATGGCATCATGTAGACCTGAATAAGAATGATTAATGAAGCAAATTGTCAGGAGTTGGCCTGCCTACCTTTTATAGATTGCACTTTTACTGCAGCTATTCCACCTAAAGACAAACATGAATTTACAATGACATTTTTTCGTCTTCTTTAAGCTGACTAGGATTGGGTAATCTGGTGTAGGGTGTTTGAAAATAAGAAAAAACGAAGTTTACAGATAAAAACAGGAGTTTCCTTTGGAGTGTCTCAGGACATTGTGAAAAACAATGAAATAAACTGTTGTCTTTGGCAGAGGTTAATGCTAGAGTGATATTAAAAGTAGTGTCCCTGTATGCAGAGATTTGGAATCTGTACTTGAGTGAAAATTTCTTAACATGGAACACAGTTATATATATCTTATTCACAGGATAAGATGTGATCCTATTAAAAATTCTTTCTTTTTTGTTGGAGAGCTACAAATAATGTTTTACTTACCTTTTTGAGTCCCAAAAGACTGAAGGTTTTGCACTGTACCACTATTAAGTGGGTGACAGTTTTATATGTAAGAGCTTAAAATTTACATAAATAGCACAAATAGAGTATGGAGAATGAGATAGAAAATTAAAAAATGATGGCTCATCTGGATTCATAATAAGGTTATAGGTATTCTTTCACTGCTAGATAGAAGGTATCTCTTCCTGCCTTTTTTTGGTCTTATTGTTACATCTGCTATGTTGTGGTATCACTCTGGTTCTTCAATTCCAGAAAAAAAAATTGATATGCATTTTTTCCAAAGTTCCTATAAATGACTGCACACATCATTCACAAAGAACTGAAAATGAAGAGTTCTGGTCTCCTTCTGACAAAAAACGCCCACATCTGGAATAAATCTGACTTAAATAAAGAAATAAGAACAGTTTTGTGCTTCTCACATATATCTTTGCTTGTCATAGCTAAGCCAAAATTTGACTCTGCCCATGGTTTGCCTTTTTCCTAAGTGTGAAAAAATAATTTGCTGTGTTTGTTTGGACACTGAGTATTTTCTAAAGAACTTAGGAAAGTTTAAGACTGTATTTTAATGTCTGCATGCATATAAAAGATAAGATTCTTAAACATTGATAAAACTAATAATTTAGGGCAATTTCACTTCCCTTTTCTATTCACACAGAGTGCCAAATATTAATATTTTTCTTGTTTGATTATTGCTAACTGGTCATGGATTTGTTATTCTGCTTCACATACACACATATATATTTTTTAACATAAATAGCTATAATATAGCATTTCTTGCATTGCTGTAACACAATTTACATCTGTTTAAAGAGATTTTGGCTAGACTATGTTTAATATTAAAAAGATACAGCTGTCTTTTTTTTCTTCTCTTTATTCCTATATCTCTTTATAATTGATTAATGTTCATTTGGGTGAATAATTTATAGCTCATATAGCTTCTGGCTTATTAATTGTTTAATTTCAGAGGAAGTAACTGAGTACTAAGGAGAAGCAAGCTGTCATTCAAAGGGACACATTAAATTTAAATACTGCATTGATGCATAGAGTAGAAATGGTCAAAGTATTTAATATGTGCTTCTTACATCTAGTACTATACTTGTAAAGAAGAATAATGATAGTGAAGATTAAAGGGTAGTAGGATTTTTTTAGCTAGATAAGGCATTTGATAGCATGTGATTTGGCAAATTTTATGATCCTGTGTTGTTTTTGTTTTTCTTTATATGCATCCAGTTTACACTTCTACTTTTGTCTCCAAGGCCAAGCCGAAAGAGGAGCAAATTGAATAAACCGTGCTCAGAGTAAATAACAAACAAGACTGAATATGTAAATGATTAAATTATGAAATTTAGCTTAAGTTGTAGATAAGCCTTTTTGCCTTTGCAATTGAAATTAATCTCAAGATATGTTTAGATCAAAGGATCAGGATCTGAATTAACATTGATTTTTGATAAGGATATGTGGTAGTCCTACGTCACTTGAGAGCCCGACACGCGCTAGACGGGACTTAATATTCATTTTAGGTAGATCAAGAAAACAAGTAACTTCTTTAACATGTTGGATTTGGATGAAACATTTTTGGAAGATTTTATTTCAGGAAAAGCTAATATCAAAAACTTCCCGCTATTTTTGTGTTATTTTACTCATCTGTAGGTAACTTCACCTTAAATATTTACAGTGTGCTTTTTCTATAAGGGTAATTAAATAAAGACAGAATCTTTCAAGAAATCTTGTGTCTTAGCTTTCTGTTGTAGTTATTTTCCTGTTCTTTGAAAGAAGTAAATTATTTATCTTTATCAGTGATGGGAAGTAAAAATAAAAATCAAATGGCCTGCAGTTGAATTTCTTTGTTTTGATCTTGACATTTAAAAACTAGAAACTTATTCTATACAATGGAAAACAGATAATGATCTATCTCTGTTTGTCAAAGCCAAAAAAAAAAAATTAATGAGTTGCATACATCCCTTTTCTTTACTAAGAATTGATAGCAAGTTCTGTAAGGAGATTAAATAATCCCAAAATAATTTGCATTTTCCCCATTTCCAAAACTGCATGCCTTACATTCAAGAGCAGAAAGAAGAGACATTGGGAAACACATATTCACTGCTACACAAAATTGATAGAAAAAGTAAAATACCTTGCATGTCTGTTATCTTTACCAGCCTCCTATCCTTATGAGCACTGCAGGAATCTCTCTCTTACAACAAAGAAAACATACTGAGAAGGCAAATACTTTCATGTTAGTCATGGTCTCAAACAGCAGGAGGTCTCCATATGCTATGACACCTGAAGGCCCTTTGAGTTCTGAGTCTATTACTAGACACCTGTTCAACTTCTTTTCCAGAAGCATCAGGTGTATACAATGGCTGGACTAGCAGGCATGATTGGTTCTCTGCAATCACCTTTCACAGCTCTGGCTATGAAGAAGAGGAGCCAATTCTCAATAAACCCTTGCAGAGCAAGGTTCCCATAGGTCCTAGCAGCATCTCTAACAGTAGAACTCCAGGGTGCCTGCTCATTACCATACCATCCAATCTCACAGTGCTAACTTTTCCCCTCAGACCTTTCTATTAGTTGGCAGTACCAACTAATTCTCCAACTACCAGGCATGCTATAAAACAAGTAATTGCAGGAGGACATCCCTTGAAGATCCGACAGCCTGCAGTCCAAATGTTGGATTCTTTAACCCTTCAATTCACAATGCATCATCGACACTTACAGTCTGTAACTGATCATTCTCAAACTGAAGACAGAATTGACTGAGACCTCAGCTATTGTGATTTCTCGGACTCTACTAACTTTAACACTACTTGTGTTTTCTGAGGTAGTATAAATTCAAAGTCAATGAATCTCTCAATTTTTTTTTCTCAAATCTTTATGACTGAATCTGTATCTAAGATGTGCTTCACAAATAGTTATGTCTAGAAGAAACTATAGAAAAAGAGAGGTAATATAAATATGAACTGGATATGTTTTTTAAAGAGGAATTAAGAGGTTTTTTAACATATAATCTCATACCTTAACTAATATTATGTAGTTTGACGTGAAGAATACCAGAAGGTATTGAATTCAGGTATCATACAAGAGAAGAAATCTCAGTGGAAATAAATAAATGCAATTTCATGCTCAGAATTTCTCTGTCTATTTTTGCAGCTTTCAAGTGCCTTGCAGTGTTAAGTAAAATAATATTATTTCCTCCTCCAAAAATGTTCACTTCTTTCCATACTTACATGGCACAGTGTTGGCATATATGTCATTTTAACCTTTTCATAAATGTTTTCTCAGTTACATGCTTTGTATTCTGTTTCTCTGGTGCCAACATATTCATGTACAAATAAACAGTGGATTGCCTCAGAACAGCTGGTAAAGGGAGTTCCAGAAAAATATGAAGCAATCAATTGATACAATTGTTTGAAGGGAGATTAACTTAGGTGTTGAGGTTTAAGTACAAGAGAGTAGTCCAAGAAAAATGGATAATTTCACTGAAACATGGCTATTCCCTTCAGCAGTCCCCTAAATCGTCAAAGTGGAAACACACAAGAACACAGAGAGTTTACTGTGGAAAGGAAAAATCTTTTGTTGAGAAGGAAGGACCAAATAGACCAAGAAACAAGAAGAGCTAGTAATGTACCTGGAAAACACTACGGTGGCTAATACAATTTCTAAATCTTTTTTTCTTACAGAGACACCAAAGTTTATTATTATAATTGGTATGTTATGCTACTTAGGAGAAAAATTATGCCAAAATTTAAATTTGTTTCAGTTGAACCAATGCAATGCACAAATGCAAAAAAAAAAAAAATCTGTAGTTATATTTTAAGCTTACTGCATCAGTTCAAGTTGGTTTTGAGCCGTTTTACAAATACTAGCTACTTAAGGAAGGGCGGCAGTTGAATGGTGGAAAAAAGTGAGACCTCCTGGATATGTCTTCTGTTGTGAACAAGCAGTGTTGGGTACAATTGCCCAGCTGTCCTTGGAGCTTGGAGGTTAACTAACAGCTTCTTGTAGTTAGATCCCTACTGTTTACAAGTTAATTGGTCCACCCTGCCACATTTGTACAGAAATCATGCTTCCCTGGAAAGTCGGTTCAAGCTACCTGACATTAGACAGCATTTTCACAGGGGAAAACCAGGCATTTTGTTAAAGATCAAGAGACTATAACCTTAGAGAAGTGGGCCCTAAAAGTATAATCTTGAACATTTCCTGCCTGTTTGTGTTTCCTTGCTACAATGTAAAAGAAATAATAATTCTCTTAAGAGGGGAAATGCAATTTGTGATGGCAGTTTGCACCTGGCTCTAAGTCTAAGTGTTAGACAACAGATAGTTTACATGGATATCTGGAGTCTGTCACAGTGTGGGGTAGTGAAGGGGTTTCTTACAGGACAATAGATTAGATTTGTCAGTTAATGTACCAGTAAAATGGACAGGAGGTCCCTACTCAGTTTTGACTCAGGCACAGTTATTTGTCAGTGCAGGATCCAAGTTGTACAGTCAGTAGAGCTTAGATGAGATATAGTGACACCTGTAAAAATGTGAAAAAAATAAGATCTAGCCTGTTTTTTCAACCATAGCTGAGAATTCAGATTATTTTATTTTTATTAAAGCAAAAAATTCTTTAATCTAGCAAGCACGTGCAGCCCTGATATCTATACTTCTCCTCCTTCCAGAATCAGTTGGGTTTTTTTGTTTTTTTTTTTTTTAATTCAACATTTTATATCTAAAATATTTAATGGGTTCATTTCCCACCAGGAGAGTTGACACACCTCTTCCCTTCTCTTTTAGGACCATACTAGTTGTCATGTACAAGTCTTTCCTTTAGTTTTTCACTTTGTAAAGAAACTTTTTCCTTTTTTCCTCTTTAAATAACACCATGCCATTTCACAGTTATTGCTATATTATCACTGTTTTAACAGTTGTTTTTAAATTCTGTGGGAAATCTGTGCAATCAATGAGAAAGTATAGATTTTCACAAAATGTACCTAGAAGAACCTGGTATAATAGATATCCTTTTTCTGTTTAAGGGATGTGAAAAATGTAGCTTGACTTACTGGATAGTCAAAGAAAAATACAGAAAGTGACCAACAGAAGAATGAGGGATTGCAGACTCCCTCTTTGTGATTTCTCCTTGTGCCAGTCTTGATGTAGCTTGCAATTTCATGCTTAAGATTTGTAGCTAACACTGGAACTTTTCTCAGGAAATTCAAACAATGTTCCACAATGGTGCAGAAGAAAAGATAAAATTACTCGGAACAAAATCCATTCTCTTTTTTTTTTCTTTTGTTCCATGATTTAAACAGGAAGTAGCCCTTTTCCTGGATTCATTTGAGAAGGTGCTTGCTCTCGCCCCACCTCAAATATAAGTTTATTTGAGATTTTATTTTCTAAAATGAAATGAGAGCTGCGCCAGTGCTCAGATATCGTATGGTATACCAGCACTGTATAAAATGATGGAAGATCATATATATTCCTTTCTTGCACTTGAGAAAGGAAATCAGAACCTTGATTTTCTACCACTGATGATTGAAGGCCAAAGAGGCATTAGAAGCATTTTGCATATTTTCTAAATGCTCTTTTACATTTTTTGAGGTTTCTCATTGCTTTCAATACGCTACTGCTTAGATGAAACTCTTTTCTTAAGTCCACGTTCAACCATCCTTCCAAACTGATTAACTTTGCCCTAAATAAGACATTATATATTGTGTAGAAAGTAGTAAGATAGAGGAGTCACAATTTGAACTGAAACTGTTTTCAGGTTTCTGACCAGCAGCTGCCATTCTCATCACTAGGACATTAATCCAGTTGGATGGGATATCAGTCTACTATATTAGACCTTTTATGCCTTTACAAATAGATCCCCTGGTAGCAGATAAGGATTCTAAAGTTCAAAATAAACTGGTTTCTATGGTCTTATAAAAGCACTAAAGAAGAATTTTCTAGCATGTTAGATCCTTTCACTCTTTCCTTGATAAGTCTATTCCACGTCCCTTTTTTATGCAATGATTATGTGTTGTTAATTTATTAGATTTATTCCAGAACTCAGCAGTCAAATAATTTCTCAATTTGCCAATGTATTTTCAGTTGTCAGTTATTTACTTTAATTTTTAATAAATCTCTGATTACTATTATTTTTCACTGTGTGCAGGAATGGGTACAAAAGAGAAACTGAAAAGTCAGGATTATCCTAATTTTTTGTTAATTAAAGTTATGAAAACCCTAAGATTATTTTTGCTCTATAAAAGGTATGGTATTTTTGTTAACTTTTATTTTGTTGGTTTGTTTCATTGGTTTTTAGGGCTTTTTTTTTTTAAAAAAAAAAGTATAAAGGGTGGTATCAAAGCATTTTTGCCCCTATTTTTGATAGATGTATTGCATACACACATGTAATTTTGTGTGTTTGTTGTTCTGACTTGCCTGACAGATGCAAAAGAAGAAGACAAAAAGAACCTAGTATGAGCTTCATGCAAATAGAGTTGCAGCAAGAGTGTTTTATTATAGTCATATAAAGAAGTGTGCCATTTTATAAAAGAAAACTTGGACAATATGTAGCTCTTCTAAGATAATTTAAAATAATTTTTAAACCCTATTTGTTTTCTGCTGTTAGGTTCTAGTTTGAGTAGTTCTCCAAAGAAAGCATCAGGCTCATTTGTTCAGTTCTGTGTCAAGATTGAAAAGAATGTAAATACTAAAATGAAATAATAGCTGAAGTAGTCTGGCCACCTCCTCTTTTTTTTTTTCCTGATTATTTTGTACATTATTTCACCTTTATATATTAATAAAATTAAAGTAAGAATGTCAGCTCCTGCTTTGGGCTTAATTTGGCCTTACTAAACTAGCTTGACTTTTGAAATTTGTCAGTACGATTGAAAATTAGGCATAATTTGAAAAACAATATTAAATATTTTTTCTCTAGGCTGCTCTTTTCCTTTTGCTTCTGCAGGTAATGTAAGAGGGATGTTGTTTGGTGCTTATTTAGAATGAATTTATGAAAAAGAATTGCTTTTTATTCTTAGAGCAAACTTCCTTCTAAACAACTGAAAAATATCAAGAATTTAAAGGAAATGGAGTGTATGCTTAAGTCTGTTGCATACAGTTCCATCCATGCTCATAGATTACAGAGGTAGTTTAATCATCCATAAGAAATTACCAGCGTCTCTGTTCGTGAAGCATGACATTTCAATTGCACAGCCAATAAAAGAATTACATGAAGAGGGCTGAAATGATTTACTGTATGGAAAGCCACAGGACCAAGGTTACCATGGTGAACTACCTTTCAGTGTGTACAAGGTCAAGTGAGAGTGACCTGTCAGTGGACAACCTTCAGTGCTAACATAGTAATATATTGCACCAACAGCGGTTTGTTGATCAGCTTCTTAAATAATCACAAACATTCTAATATTTGATGTTTTTTCATTGCTGAATGTTTTACACGTGGACAATAAGGAATAAAGAAATATTCACTTTGTGCTTTGGCAATAGCAGTTTAACAGCATTAGATGAAGATCTGTGTTTAGAAATTTTTATGAATTGTAATTGTATGCAGTAATATTTCTTTGGGTATGTTCAGAGGTTAAAAAAAGCTTACCAAGGGTTTTCAGATATTTAATCTAGTCTGTATGAGATGCTAGTTGATGCCTTTCATATTTTCTGACTCTGCAATATTGTATATTGCAGAATCCTTCTTTCAGTTCTGATGGGGCTGGAGATAGGGAAGCAGGGAGGATTGCAAATAGTCTGTGTACAAATATTGTCAAAGAAAATATACAATTATAATTAAAATGCTCAGGAAAAACGTCTGAAAATAGGGAGTTCATCTAATGGTTCTCTGAAAAATATTTTGTTGATGCATAAAATGAGAACTATACTAATAAATGTCTCTTGCATTACATATGCTGTAAGAAAATGAAACCCTTTGGGTTATGAATCTTGGATTTAAAGAGGCAGTCATCAAATATTTAAGATGAAAATGCAGTAACACATGCTAGCTGTCATGTGTAAGTTTGGTGAATGTTATGACAAGGTTTTTAAAACATTCATACTCGGAGTATTTTTATAAAAATGTTCATTAATTCAAACAGACATTCATATCTGGCAACCTGCATTACAATCGAGATTTCTAGATGCATGAGAATCTTGGTAAAGCCAAGAAAATATGGGTGAAATATATAGCAATCATGTTTAAATTATACATTATAAGGCATACCTATCGGTATGTTGTCATATTATGCATTAAATTTAGTGCATAAATCAGGTTGTTATAATTCTGATGTCACCAAAAGGCACAAAATATGACAAACAGGACTAGGCATGTAGATATTATCGTACTCAATAATTCAATGAGCATTTGTTTTATGTAAATAAACTCCTGTTAATAAAAATTACCCTCATTTATTTTACCACTTCCAAGTGATAATTAAAAAAATGTCCACTTTCTTGAAAACCATTATAAAATGTGAATAATGCATTTGTTTAATATCTTTATAAACAAGATCTTACTATAAGATTAGCTCTAGAAATGAAAGTGTTATTGATTTCTATAATAATTTCATAATACTGTTACATTGCAGTGCTGAAACTGCTAATCTTGTTTTTGTGGAGAACTCTATGCATTTAAAGCAGTGCTTGAAGTCTCACATACAGCTTATAAACAATATTAATTTTATACAGGCTGCTATTGTTGAATCTGCAGAAAAAGTACCTTTCAAAATAAGGAGAATGGAAGAAGGAGTTTTTTTTTTTAATTGCAGCTTTTAATATAATGTACACAACTATCTGTTAAGAAATGTAAGACGTGAGGTTTTTTTAGTAAAGTCAAGCATATTGGGTGTTAATATGCCAAAATGTTAAAATTATTTCAGTCTTCTTAATTGCATTTGATATATGTACCAACCTGAGAAAAGTTAAGAGTTGTGATCTTAATAAATACCAGACATATTATGATTATGAGGCATCTATAATAGAGGATATGAAATATCACCTGAATTTTCATCTACTTTCCCATTAAAAAAAAAGGAAAAAGAAAAAAAAAAGAAAAAAAGAAGAAAAAAAAATGGGAGACTTATTATTGTCTGCCTTTAATTCCAGAATATCACAATTAATTGGAAGGTTTTTTTTTCCTCATAATAATTAGTAGGTGCAGACTTCCTTAAGACACAAGGATCTTACCAAAACAGCAAAAGACAGAAGTCAATATATGTGTGGAAAAAGATTCAAGTTAAGATCTACCTCATGCTAAGGAGATTAAAACAGAGCTGAAAACATTTCTCTAAGGGCTCTTAATCACGTTAGTGAGCCAAATCATGGCAAACCTGTGGACATCTTGATAAGACACAGCACACAGGGAAGGTAAAATTCTTGAACCTAACCTGCTTCCACCCTTCATCACTAGATCCAACAATCCTGATCCTGATGCCTCTTGGCAGGAAATAAAAGACTTTTTATCTTCTGATCTTTATGAAAAGTAGCTAAATAAGTACCTTAAGGTACTAGGCTTAGCTGAAGTTGAGTATGCTGCTGTGAATGGTTGTCCCAGCTGAGCATCATGTCAGAGCACTTCTATTCAGCTGATTGTTAGTGAGTGGCAGGCTGCTAGAGCCACTTCTTAGCTCTGTAAAGTGGCAGAAATCAAAGAAGGCCTTGTTGCTGTGCACAGAGAAACAGCAAATTATCCCGAAGTGCTTTTTCCAGCTGCCTTGGAATGTTATGGGAGCAAACATTGAAAACTGTGGGGTGTGTAGTCGCTGGTACTCTTCCATTCACTTGCAGGACGCTGCACTCAAAATTTCCATACTTTATAAAGGAGAGACAGTTAGACTGCCAACTGTATCCTGGCCAGTAAAACATTATTTGAATTCATGGTGAATTTGATTCAGATGTCAGACTTCCAACTGAAGAGCTGAATATGGCAAAATATATTTATATGTATTAAATTAACAAAATTTTAGTATACCCCATTAGAGAGATTTTGCCTTTTGATTCCATTCTCCTTCACTTTAAAATACACAAAGGTATTAAAGGTCAGATGAACTATAATGATAAAAGAACATCAAAGTCACTGAATACTCTTGTTTTCCTCTCTATACAACAACACTCTAAATAATTAATTTAGGTATCTATATTAAACTGAAAAAGTTGTGATACTCAGTAGATAACATTTAACTGGGATTTTTTTTGTCCACTGAATCATTTAGAAGAATATATGAAGGTGAAGCCTTGTCTATTGGAAGGGAATGTTCACTTTGCATGAAAAATTACTGGCAGCAGTGTAATGCAGAACAGATTACTACCTATACATTCCTTTTTTACATTTGAAAGAAATCCAAAATGCAACTGATAATATTCAGAACTATGCCTGTTTTTATAAAAGAATTTATCAGCCATTAAATATTTGTGAGGCCTTTAAAATACACATTGGTGTCCTATTCCATAAAGGAATTCTGGGCATATTTCTCTGGAAGGACTGCTGTTTTTAAAACTTATCTTCCTATTCCTCAATTTCTAGGATTTGACTCCCTTTCAAGAATATGAAAAGAAATCAACTGTAATTTAGTTTTTAGTATTTATTATAATTTACTTCACAATTTGACAGTCAATGTACTAGAATCTGCGATTTTTTAATGTGACAAAATATCTTTCTGTGGATTTGTTTTGTCCGGTGAATACTTTCATCACGGTTTTGGCTGGGGTATAGTTAGTGCTCTTTGTAGTAACTAGTGTGGGCCTGTGTTTTGGATTTGTGCTGAAAACAGTGTGAATAATGCAGAGATATTATTGCTGAGCAGTCCTTGCACAGTGCCAAGGTCTTTTCTGCTTCTTACTCCACCCCACCAGTGAACATACTGGGGCTGTGTAAGGAGCTGGGAGGGGACTCAGCCAGGACAGGTGACGCCAACTGACACCATATGGCATCATCATGTTTGGTGTATAAACCTGGGGGAAGAGGAAGAAGAGGAAGAAGAAGGAAGAGGGGGAATCTTTTGGTAATATGATTACATTTAATACTTAAGTGTATACAAATCCTATGTGTTGATGGAAAAGGAAACAAACCATGGAATAGGCAGCAACCTTTGTTCAGCAGGAGACAGTATAAGCATGAATCAAAGTAAGGACTAAATATAAAAAACTTAAGTTTATAAAATCAGGATTTTAAACTGGACATAAATCCTTGTTTCTTTTCCTTTCAGCTGTAAAACTAGAATTCATACCTGTGTGGAGAGAGAAATGGAAGAGCAAGAAGAATCATTGTACACTAAGGATCTTGTGCAACCTATTACAAGTGCTACAGGTATAGCAGATCTGAGCCTCTGGAGCTATATGCAGCATTGAACATGGGAAAAAAGATTCTTGCAAGTATTTAATAGTGATATATTTAAATTAAAATGATATATGAATATTCTAAACATTTTAATGATCTATTAAGTAAAACTTTAGGGAAGTGTTAATTTTCCAAAGGTATTTTCTCTGTCATAATCCTTCTGTCTTTTTGTGATCCACGTTTTTCTATGATTGCAGTTTTTTACTGCAGATCTGCTGAATTGGCAGTGCTAGTTCATATAGCAATAATACTGCATACAACTTCCCAAGATTTGGCAAAGTCTACTGCATAAGAATTTTTTGAAGAAATGTGTATACACTTTATAAAGTATATTTAGTGGACAGATGTTGCATTCTATAGCAGTGTCTAATAATTGCCATCACGGTCTTTAATTGCAAATGTTGTTGTCATTTTCATTATGAAGATACTTTATTTAAAAAAAAGCCCTGAAACAACAAGGAAAGTCCAGAGAGAGTTTCTCATTTTGAATTCTTTTCCCTTGGAAAACTGCAGGTGCACGATCATAATTTGACAATGCTGCATTATGGATTAGCTAGTGAAGGCTATTGTACAGTGAGCTCTGCAGCCATCTCATTGACCTCCTTGAAGTCCAAGCATGTAATCTCTGTGACACCAGCACTGCTGCCAAGCTCATATTTAAGTGGTGCAGCTAACCAAATCTTTGAAAGGATTGTTTTTAAAAATACTAAGAGACATGGACATTCAGTTCTGCAAAAAGTACTTTTATAAATAGGTTTTGTCGTTCCTAAGGCTATAAAGAAAATAATAAAATGGCACTGATTAATATTTGGCACTGTATAAACAAACACTTACTTTAGATATTAACAAATTAATAGCTTATTCATATACACTGTTGACCTATTTGTGAAGTATTACATTGATGCAGTTTAAAATGCCAGAGAGATTAAAAATTGCTAAAAGGTTAAGCCTCTGAAATATTATTAATAGAAAAAGATTGACTATAACTAAAATAAGAATAATTTGCACAATAAATTATTGGAATACACAAACTAGTTTTATCTAGTTGTATGTTTTGGGGGTGGAAGGTTGCTTAAGTTGAGAAGGAAAAATTATAGAAAAGTATTTAAATATAAATATAAACTCAAGGTCCATTTAAACGTAGATTTTGCATTTTCAAAGATGCTTGTGTGCATAGAGTTTTGCTGGCACAGATATTGTAGAGAGATGAAGTCTGTATCTTTCCAACTATCTGTTAGCACAACTCAGACATATGACATTGTAACAGTAATATCATGCAGAGGACTTCTGATTAAGTTCCTGGCTACAAGAGCTGAATCAAGTAAGGAAAAAGATATATACGACAGTGTTTCTCTCTTAAAAAAAAAAAAAAAAAAAAAAAAAAAAAAAAAAAAAAAAAAAAAAAAAAAAAACCACAAAGTTTGGAGAAGCAAATTTCACATGAAAGGAGTTTGAAACCGTGAATTTAGAAAGATAAGATTGTAAGATAACAGAGGGGAAGGTGCTTGTCTGACCAATGTGGATTTAAAGAAGACATGAGTTTAGAGTAGCTAGAGAAAGGAAGAAAACTGTAGCCTAAAGAAAATGGAGCTTTACATAAACCCTTGAATGGATGCAATATATTATATCCCTGCTCAAGTACCTTTTCTACTGTCACTTTCTATCTATTTTGTATCCCTTTTTTGTCCAACTTTTCCACACCCTCTTACCATGAATGTCATTTTTCCTTAGGTGTATCTTTTACCTTGCAAATTCCATCCGAATTTCTGTGTTTATATATCTGTCTTTCAAGTGTGAGTGCTATTTCTTTTTCTAGCCTTGTCTTCCACCTCTTGTTTTTATTAGTACTTACTTTTCAACCTAGGTGACCTTTCTTTTCATCACATTATTTCTACACCTAATGCTTTGGTTGCCCTAAGTGCTCACCTTTACATAGAAATACACATCTCTCCCTGCATGCGTTCATAAAGAGAGGAAAAACAGTCGGTGAAAAGTTCATCAAAAGCAAAGACTGAAATTCCTGAGTGTAGTAGAATTGAAATTTTAAAGGTTTCATTTATTTATTATTCATTCCATTTCATTATAGTATTTTTCCATGCTTTTTTACTTGCCTGCGACAGAAAAAAAAAAGTTTAATACAAAATTACAAAATTCCTCATGTTTGTGTCTTATTCCTTTGACTTTTGCTTTTTTATCACAGAATGGGAAGGTTTGATGATGTTAATATTGCTGTTGATAATTTATGGTTATTGATTCATTTCACATATTTTCCTGGTTTATGAACAGAGGGTTTTGAGGTTTTTGAAGTTTAGCATTAAACGGCAGTAGATCAGGATTCATTTTTTGTGGACAGGTCCAGTTGCAGATACTGAATCCATTATGTAAACTAGGTAATTTTTCATCTCACATTTGTTGAGCTTCTCTGTATTTTGAGATTCATTCCTTTATTAGCAGCAACATTCAGAAGATGCAAATGTATTGATGAACAGCAGAGGTTAATATAGAATACATCTCATATACTATAGCTTTTTTCTGTAGAGTTGTTTCAACTTGCACATGTGTACATTCAAGAATCTGTAGATTTTGGAAAGCACACCTGGATTTACAGCTTACCTTTTGAATCCCTGTTCCTTTCTTTAAAAAGTTTACTTGAATTACCTTGCTGGCTCTGTGTCCTTAAGCAGTTCAGATATGATTACCCACAGTGACACGCTTGCTGCATTGCCTTACACAGAGTGACTTTCAACCTAAGAAACATTTGTAAGACTTCTACCACCCAAACCAAAATGATCAATTGTTTTATACTGGTCCAGTTTTCAGCTTCATTTCATTCTTAAGTCAGCTGAGGGATATTTCTGCATTACCAGAAGATGCCATTTCAGTTTGCATCTTAAACTATACTTTGTCCCCAGATGATATTGTAAAATGAATTGCATTCAGGCAGAGGCTTCTCAAGCACAACTGCTTCATTTAACAGCAGCATATAAGCATTCAACTCCCAATCCCTGGAGTTCTCCCTTTGCTAACCATTATAGCATCAGTCTTAAAATGGCAAGGTGTTTTGGAGAATGCAGTTTTTCTGAGCCAATTAACTTATATCGTGAACTATGCATGTTTTTCTGTTTTAAATACAACAACCAAGAAACCTAAAGAAATCAGAAAAAGTCTTTCATTGACTTCTCAGATAAGAATAAAAAAAATTCAGGATTTATCAGAGACTGGCTAATATCAAATGGAGTGGGAATCTCTGTCTTAATCTGTCTTCAAGAATTTGCTAACAAGTATAATCACACTTAGTCTTTCAAATGCTAAAACAGGAATAGAAAAATCCATATCAATGCAAACTTCTGTGAAATTCTACTATTATAAAAGTCTTTATGGGAGGACTAAGAACTGATATACTGTGCATTAAATTTTAAAATTGTGGAGTATAAACTGCTTCTTTTATCTGAGTGCTTTCTAGGAATTCATGGATACTGTTGCATGAGATCTCTCTCATCTAGGGAAATCTTTTCAGGAGTTTATTGATAAGGAAGAAGGATTAATTATGTTTTCAAGTAAACCAAGCTCTGTGACAGAACTCCTCTGCCTCAAGAGAACCATTGTTTTCTCCTGGAATTGGCTGGATTTGTATGAGGTTGTACCCACATCGTTTTGTACAGTCCTCATTTTGTTCTATCTTCTGAAAACTCATTTTTCCTTTCATTCTCTGTCCTGAGAAGACTCAAGGAAGAACTTAAATGTGTTAACTGAAGTAAACTATGCTAATAAGGGATTAGAGTTTTCCTCTGTTTGAGATAGTAGAAAATAGCTGGTAATGAAGTGAAGACAGATTAAAATAAGACATTCATTGACTCAAGTAATCAGCCCCTCTGAAAAACTGGAAACAGATGACAGTAGTGAATTTTAAAACTACCAATAATTCTTTACATTAGGAATTTTACTGACCATTGTCTGCTGTTGGGCATTATCTCCTTTATGAGAATGTATCGAGAAAGAATACAGTCACAGATACTTCATAAATTTTCAGTCAGTCTTTGAATTTGGCTTTGTTATGCATGCAGTGGGGTTTGCAAGGATGGCTGATTATCTTTAAGTTTTTCATATTTTATAGGTGTTACAAAAACAGGAAAAAAATCCATCAAGGTCGTATGGCCTTTTGTCTTCTGGCAATTTGCATTTTTAAATTCTAACAGAAAAAAAAATAAAGGTGGAGATTCTTTTAGGGGAATCCCACTATCTAATGATGAACAAACAAAGTAATTTCTGTGCTTCTTTTTGGGGCTTAGCTTTGCTACCTGTTTTGTTCACTCTCATGCAAGAGGGTAAAGTGCCTCAGTATGTTGTCATACACCAGGCTATGATGTTTCCTTGTTGACTGCATGTGATATCAGTTCAGTGCATGATATTTTTCCAACTTACATAGACAAGCATCAAGTGCTGTCATCTAATGCACATTTTAGGCTAGATAAATATGTATAAAGATAGGGCTACTTTGAAATTTAGCCAATAAAATGTTTTCATCCTCAGGTAAAATCATGGTCTTTTCATTCACAGGATGGCAAAGGATCTGCTTTGCTCTTTGGGCAAGAAGATTCAGGAGTACCTCAAATTCTTTTTTGATCTGCAATTTTTTTTTCTGTTCTGGCTCTACATGTCAGTGCTGAATTTCCCTTCCATCTAACTGATCCATTCCTATGTTTCTAACCTTTGGTTTAGAACATTTGATAAGAATCTTCTTCAGTCACCATATTTTGGTATAGCAGGAGAAGCAATTTAGCAAACTATTTTGAATGTAAGAGATCTAAAATGTTGTATCTTCCAGTATCATGGTCAAGATGCTAAAACTAACACAAATTCTATCTATTAAGACTAAAAGCTAATAGAGAATAAAAAAAAATTAGAATATAAAAACAGCAAAGTGGAAAATGAATGAATAAAGAACACATTAAAAAATACAGTCAAAAACCCACAAAATGTTGAACACTGTTTTATAACTCTTGCTTTACAAAATATCTATTTTTCACATATTCAATTGCTTTTAGCAGGAATCAATTAAGGTTTTTCACTTCAGTCTTCTTTTTATGCTGTTAGTTTTCAAAAATACATTTACAATAATTACCCACAAACACTGATTTACAAGGGTATCCCTTGATGCTTAATGAAAAAAAAGTGATGAATAAGGAGATTAACAGTGTAATACTCTATACACATACACCTCTGTAGAAGGCCAAGGTTCTTTTCAAGCATATAGTTGTGAAGCTGAATGCTCAAAGTCAAGCTATATGTCTTTACAGATCACAGAGTTTGTCAAAGTGACTGGAGAGTCAATAGTCGTGAGATCTCCTTTGCTTGTAGAAAAGTTCCATTCTACCAAATGCAGTTCCTCGACTGACCTCTTGCCCAAAAACTACAATTAAAAGGTGCATCTCCTGGGCAGAATAGGCAAGAACAGTGCCTTCTGCAGTAGCAAAAATATAAACAAGTTTCTTGCAGGTCTGTGCGTAGCTATGCGTCCTCTTCTGTCTTTCCTATGCGCTTTATGTTTCCAGAATTTTGAATGATCTGCCTAAACTGGTAGGTTCTGCTTTTTCTCTCATCCCGCAGTTCAGGTATTTCTTGAGGAGTAATTTTAGAGACCCTACTATCCAGTGGTATTTAAAATTAGAACAATATATATTAATGATTCTCCTTTAAAAATATTCTTCCTTTTTCCTGTAAAAACTTGCTTTTTTCATGTCAGTACAGGTGTTAAGAGGTTAGCTTCATGTTATTGCTGAATTTGCTACAAATTCAGCAATATTAGGGATGATGCTTATTGCTTCTGTTTTTCAGGGGTAGAATCTCTCTTTTAATGCATTTCCTAAATTTATCTCCTTTCCTCTGCAGCTAGTAAATTAAGCCTCCAATTTTCTTTCCTAAGATTGAGGCCTTTCAAATGAGCATTTACCTTTCATATGTTCCAAGTCAGAAACATTCTTAGTATTCACAGGTCCACAGCCATCAGGAAATTTCCTGTGCTTTTCGTTTTACAAATTTAGCCATTTCTTCTCAATAGCTACCCAAATGGATAGTGGCCTGAATTGAGTTTTGCTATGTAACTGTTGAAATAAATCCTCCTAATAGAATCAGGGCATAATCTAGCAGAAATCAGACAGTATTACTGACATTGTTCAGAAACTTTTTCTTCATTTCCTGTGTATACTACCACTGAATGCAATATTGTTTTGGGCTGCTGAAGGCAAATATGGTTCTACATTTGCTGATTGCTTTAACTGCTCCAACACTGCTCTGCTACAGATAAAGCATTTTCTTGGAGTTATTTAAAGTGTGAATGTATATTTAAATTATCGATAGAAGAAAGAGAAGTTACATACCAGTAAAGGATAATCTTTGAGATTTTGAGTCAAAAATTACAATTTTTTGAGTTACTATTCTCTTTCAAAACTCTTTGCTGTTTCTAGATATATATTCCATTAGATGAACAGGAATAGGAACTCTGTTACCTTATCTGGATGCTGGGCTTGAGCAATTGAAGAGTCCTATGTGAAAAGGAAAAGGAAAAGAAGGATGTCTACAAACGGCAAAATGGCAGTGAAAGCCTCATGTTAATGTATATGTGGTTGTCTCAAAACTACTTGTTTATTTAAATACTGCTTTTATTGCTGATAAAGCTCAATATTTTTGTTTTCATTTATCTTCAAGCATAGTATGTGCCTTTGCATTTTGAGAATTATGTTATGAGAAAGGGTTGTGCATACTGAGTTATGAAGATGCACCTGTTGCACCTGAGCAGTCAGCACAAGCATTACAATTGACTAATCTGATTGCCTTCTGTGTTGGAAGGATTGGTTACATGGACCCATGTAATATAACTCAACTTAAACACAACTTTTAGCATCCTGTTCAATTGTATTTTTTATTTATAAGCTGAGATGAATGTGTTGGATGAATGAGTTGGTAGATGGATTGAAAAATGAGCAGACATTAGGACTCTGAAGATAGTAATTAATGGCTCAGCTTCCAGATGACATCCAGTCAATACTGCTGCCTTTCTTATCCAGTTATTTTCATCAATGATGAAAATTTTTCAAGATGATGAGATAGAATGGACCCTCAGCAAATTTTCACATGAGGCAAAATTGGGAAGTTAAGTATAAGTGACACCGGATGGAAAAGCATTGAGAAACAGAGGGGCTGGACCATCAGAAACCTAATAAATTTAGGAGAAGTGCAAAAGCCCTGCACTTCAGAAAAAAACAGCAAAGTACATGAGTAGAGTCTGGAAACTGACTGACTTGGTAGCAGCTTTGCTTAAAGGAGACTTTATAATGGCTTGCAAGCTGAGTATGAATGGAATGCACAAATAAGGCAAACTGGGCTATATTGTAGGCAATGTGGACAATATATCAAAGAAAGTTCTTGTCCCTTCATACTTCACATAAACTTTGTTTACGTCTATCTTGCAGTTCAAGAAGGATGTTGGAAAACTGGAAAGAATCCAAAACAGGGCTAATGAGAGTAGAGTCTCGGTTAACCATCTTCATGGTTAGAGACCCTGAAGAACAGGGTCTTCAACTAGAGATTGCTTAACCCAGTGAAGGAAAGGCTAAAGAGACCCTTAATAGCAGTCAGTGTAATTTGAAGGTACACTATGCGGATGATGTACTACAAGGTACACAAACTCTCCTTACTAGCAGCCCTTGGTATATTAAAAAGCAAAAGTCGCATGTTTCAGCTTTGGCATCAACATTAGAAGAAGTACTTCACCAGGAGGGTCATATAGCACTGAAACACTTTATGAAATTGAGTGATGAAATCTCCATCCTTCAGGGGTTTTTTCAGACTCATCTAGAAAAAGCCAAAGTTGACCCAGTCTAGCACTGGCTGGGGTCCTCTGAGTGAGTCCAATTAGGTGACCTATAGACATTCCTAGGATTCTGTGCTTTGTTCTACTGAATAATTACATCTTTCAGTGGTCCTTGTACTCTGTATTGGGTGAAAAAAACACAGTCAAGGTCTGAATCCAATATGTTTATTACATATGTTGACATAATAGTATAGGCATTGAGTGATTAATTAAATGTTTCCTTTTTTTCCCATGACCACTTGAAGATATACATACTGAGAGAACAAAAGCTTCAATGTCATAATCCCTAAACAGGAGCAACAAACATGTATTGTTATCTTCATTCCCCAGGACTCCTTACAATGTTTGTATAAATTAAAAACTGTTAATAGCAGAACACTGTAATTGATTAGCTTCTGTATGTTTACAGCTCTCTTTAATTGCTTAAAAATGCCATTTGTCAGCTTCATGTTCTATTGACAATGTTATTGATTTATCCGATTTGGGCTTTGTCTTGTCTCTCGTACATAAAACTCACATATGCAGTTCAAATGGGAAATGACTCTATTGATTTCCTTAACTTGAGCCCAAATGCTAAAGATTTTTGGATAAGCTTTCTCATTATTTAAGCCAAAATCAATAAAAGAGAGCATCTTTTAATGAAAGAGCAGTTTGAGCAACGTACTTCAGAAATGGGGTCCTGTTCATCCTTTGCTTTACAAATCGATCTCTTTGGTTCCCTAAGTGAGGTCCAATTGGTTGACATTGTGGTTTGTCTTTGTGTGTAAACTTGCAGCTTCAGAGAGGAGAAGATGAGCTACAGAGACAGCAGAAGAAAACACTTTCTCTGCAACAGGAAAAGGATGATCATCTTTTTGAGGTACCACACTGTATGTTGTGTTCCGTAAAATTCTTGCTTCTTATGGCTGTTTTAAAACTATATAATTGATGGGAAAAACAAGGTGTTTTTCAACCCTATCTCTTTGGGTTTTATTATTCATTTGTATATTGTTATTATACTATTTAAAAATTTTACATTCTTAAATGATACAAGTAGTTAATTTGGAACTATCTCCTTTTATGATTTTTCTGAGTAAAAGACTATCAGCAACTACAATGCAATCACATTGCTTTGTTAACCTGTTAATTTGTTCTGGTTTTATTTCAGCTCCATCTTCGAGAAATTAGTTTTAGCAGCTCCAGACTAAGCTGTGTAAAGTAAAATCTGAGATAAAAAATGAAGAGCTGAAGTTGAAGAGCTACAGAATGAACTGGGTATATCCAGCTAGCTATATGGGCAGGCCAAATGTTCAGGTACTGTACTAAGATATCATTAACTGACCTGAACTACATAAATTAAGCTGATTATGCCTTCACTTAATTAACTGAGAATGACCTATTGATGTATAGGCAGAGCAAGATAGAGCCTACATGCTGCACTCTGCTAAATTTATAGGTTTTCAATTAGTTCTATTATTGACCAAGACTACTTAGAAAAGGAGTTTACTTTTATGTTTTGTAGCAGATTTTTAATTTGGTAAGTTATTTGAAAATGTTCAATTTGGATCTCTTGAATGATTAAAAAAATGATCCACTTAAAATTATTTATTCAACTACACTCCTGGCTGACTAACACCTACATGTTTATCTTTTAAACTGCTGTTATGGCTTATTATAAATATTGATTAATAGTGTCAAAAATATTAATACTGTCCAATATTAAGTCATACCACAACCAGATTATTTGTTTAAAATAATATTTTAGAGGAATGCAAGGAAAATCTCCACAAAAATATTTTCATTTTATTATAAATGGAAACAGATTTTCTTTCAAAAAATTGTACATCTACTGTGATTTTTATTTAAGCTCCATACAACACCTGCTAGCAATTTACTAAATGAATTAAATCATCTCAGTAATAGAGATTTTGTTCAGACAAAAATATGAATTTGTCTAATGTAGGAATTTTTATTATGCAGAATGGTGGAGTAAATTAGAATTTAGTTACAAATCAACTTCCACTGTAGACATGTTTTCAAAAAAACACACAATTAGAAACCAAACAGGAAAAAATATAGCTGCTAAACAGTAATACTACTACAAATGCTGGAGAAAGTAATAAGTTTAAAAATATTACCATGTAATAGTGGTAGGATTGTTACATCAGACTGATGATTCTAATGTAATGTTTCCATTTTAAAAGAGAAATATTTTGAACAATAAGGAAATAATAAAACATCTTGCAGATAAGCTTGTTTATTGGTATTCCAAGTAAAACAAACCATCATGTATATTTAGCTAAAAAGGCCAAGCCTACTCATGGCCTTTAGACTCTGAATGCAGTTTTCATTAGCTCATACCTAAGTATACATTTCTGGGGAAATGTACTTTCTCTACAGACATGGGTTGTTTAAGGAACATAACTATGACCAAAATTAATGTGAATTCTGCATTTTTTGTACACTAAAAGGTTGCTGTCTTTATTGATGCAGTTCTCCTCAAGCTTAAAAAAAATTAAACATTCTACATACATAGATTATTATATGTAATTGTGTAATTTTGAGATGTGTGGTTAAAACTGCCCTTTGTAATTCAGGAATCACTTTGCTGATATAGCTCCTGATGTTTTCCTAGTTTACACTGAAAACCTGTGTACATATGCAGCTCTTTACTCTTCCTTCAAATGTGGTCCATAAGCCTTTGGTATGTGCTGGTCGTATAAGTAACACAAAATGCATCATGGAAACTTGATCCAGGTCCTTGACTTCCCTACAGTTGGACTATAGCAGCAGCCTCAACATCTGATGTTCAGCTGCTGTCCAGCTTTTTTGACTGTTACTGACCAACCAAGCCAAGTCTCTGTTTTGTCCTCCTTAGTGACATGTGCATTAGCACATGCAACTTGTTACTCTGCTGTATGATAATTTTCTTAATTGCTATGTTGCCTTATTTACTAGTTCATTTATTGGTTTTGGTAGATGGCTTGTGAGTTCTACCTGTCACCTAGCACCTCTCTGTGTCTCAGTGTTTTATCTGTATTTTCTACCAATTAATTCATATTAGCTTCTTGTACCTCAGGTCTTCCCCTCTTAGCCCATCTCTCTGTATTTGTCCTCCTCTGTTAATATTTGCCCAGGCCTTTGCCTTTTTTTCTCTATCCTAGCTGTCATTGCCATTTCTAATTATCCGATTCACTTTTTAAGCCTCATATCCACCATTTAGATCTCTTTCATTAGGAGGTCTTATTCTGTGGATTCTTCATACCCAGGGTGGTCAGAAATAGCACTTTCTGCTATGTGATTTTTCTGTCCCTTTTGTCTTTTTACTGATTTGAAGCAGTTCATTCCTCAGCATGTCCTGGGGTGCATCAGGCAAAGCATCACATCAGGCACAGCATCACAGCTAGGCAAGGAAGGAAGGGGATTGTCCCCCTCTGCTCTGCACTGGTGGAATCTCACCTTGACTCCTGTGTGCAGTTTTGGTCATCACAATATAAAGAAGTTATAAGACTGTCCCATCCAAAGAAGGGACACGAGCATGGTTAAGAGCCTTGTGGAAAATCCTTATGAGGAGAAGCTGAGTTCTCTTGATCTGTTCAGCCTGGAGGAGACTAAGGGGAGACCTCACTTTAGTCTACAACTTCCTTGTGAGGGGAAGAGGAGGGACAGAAACTGCTCTCTTTTCTGTGGTGACAGGACCCAAGGAAATGGCCTGAAGCTCTGCCAGGATATATTTAGGTTGGATATTAGGAAAAGGTTTTTGATGCAGGGGGTGGTTGGGCACTGGAACAGGCTCCCCAGGGAAGTGGTCACAACACTAAGCCTGAGAAGAATTCAAGAATCATTTGGACAATGCTGTCAGCTACATGATGTGACTCTTGGATTTACTTGTGGGTCTCTTCCAACTCAGCAGATTCCATGATTCTGTGAATCTGTGGTTCTGTGCTTCTGTGATCTCACCCATGTTGATTGTTTTCTCTGGCATCACAAACTCTTATCCACCCACTTATCACCTCAAGTTGTCTTGTTTGCTTCCTTAGCTGCTTTTCCCAGTTGCCTCAGGAATCTCTGCAAATGTTTGTGACTCTTGATCTCTTTCCTCCTTTACTACCATAGTCTCACTGAGCAAACATTTCCAGCTAAAGTACTCACACCATTTACCTCCGGCATAATTTCAGCCATGCCCCTTTTAATTCTTCTCATGTCTCAGGAATTTTTTTTTTAACTCTCATGGGTTTTTCTCATTTGTAAAACTTGCCAACTTGCCATTTACTATGTCACACATTTCAAATTCCTCCTTTTTTTCTGCGATGTGAAATTTCTTTTTCTGCTCCTTCATTGGCTGTCTTTATACTTTTTCCATTACAATCCTGAAACATGCTGTATTCTTCTTGGATTCATATTTTTCTTAAACTTGTTCCTCTTAGTCCACTTTATGGTGCTCTTTAAATAAATTGACCAGCCAGTGATTGCTAAATTTTGCATCAGTGGAACAAAGCTGATGAATGATTCTTCCCTCTTCTTGTCTCTCTGAAAAGAATCCAGACCTTTGCACAGCATGTAACAATCAAGTTTTACAGCTTGCATATTCATGTTGTCATATTTTAATTACAGTGTTCAGTTCTCTCTTCTTCCGATTTATCACATTCACTTACGATTAACTTCAAATGGTGTTACAGATTAATTAGGTCAGGAATCATGCCTCCTTTTCTACTTTTTTTTCTTTTTTTTTTTTACTGGCCCAGCATAAAAGGCTGCACTTTCATTTATACATGTAAAGGTAATAGCGTCTGCTGCTTTTAGGGATTCTCCTGCTATTTGTGCTTCCTGAACTTATTCTCAGGAATTGTTCAGGAATTTGTATAGGTTTAGTCTCTTTTCCAGTAGGCAGTACACATGTTTCAAATCATGGATGCTGACTGATCCCTGACCACTGCCCTCAGTGACAAAGAGTAGCTCCTGGCGCATTTAATTTACTGGCATGGATGAAGTCTCTCTTGATCCTGGCTGACTTTTAATTGCTACCTTTGCACAAAAATAGTAGTTCCTCTAATATTTGCAATAGTTAAGTCTGAGAGAAGATGAAATGGTATTTGTAGTACTATTTTTGTAAACTGAGAATAATTCTGACTATAAGTCATCTTAAATGACAAATAAGTTTTGATCTGTGTAGCACATGTAGCGTGTTTTTTCAGAGAATGATACATTATTATTTCTGCCTCGGTATTTGCATGCCTGTCATAAATGGAGGATGGCTGCTAAAATGCCTTTTCTAGCACAGTTTTGACATGTAAGCTAAAGTAATCAGAATTCTGTAGCTGTTCTTGGAGGATATTTAAGCATCAGAGGCAGTTGTGAGTATAGGTATTCATACTGAATGACAAAGGTATTATTTATTCATTTGACAAAGCTCTCAGACCTGTATCACCCTGCTGCCTGGGTTGTAGTTCTTGGACTGTAGATTTCTCAAAGAGGCACACGAAAGAAACTTGACTTTGTGGGTTACAGCTCGTTATGTCTATTGTCTGCTCTGGAATGTTTCTCTCAGTTTGGTAAGAGATAAGGAAATATGAGAAAGAAAAGATGTGTCAAAGGAAATTATTTGTGTCTTTTACTTTAATACTCTTTTCTTCAGTTCTCTGCACCAATATCTTACTTTTTCCCACAGACAGATGTGTTGCCATGTACATTGCCCTTTTGACACCTAATTTCTCTCTTTCTGAAAACCTTTCTCTGTAACTTAGGGTAGGTACTCTTCAGCCCAAGGTTTGATTCTGCAGTGAAGTTATTGGCAATACATCCAGGGCTTTATCATCTTCTTCCTAGCCTTCCTTTGGAACAGTTGAATCATCTCTGAGATGCCTAAGGTGTTAGTTTATGCACTTCTACACATCAAGCTCTCTATTTCTCTATTCTTGGGTTTTTTACAGTGTTATTTCTTATTTAATGTATTTTTCAAGCATTTTTCTTAAATGCAGTAAAGCAGGTGTTGTTGGACCTTATCCCTAACAAATCTGCATGATTTTTGCCTTGGTAAGTGAACAGTTTGCCTCAAAGGTTTGCCCTCAAATATGCTACAGATACTCTCCTAAAATTCTCAAGAAAGAAACCAGATCAGGTAAACTGAAATACCTCTACTTTGTGAATAGTTGAGGAAAATTTCACACCATAATTTGAACTCTCAATTTGCATTTCACTGATGGGGTTTTGCTACTGACAAGCTGCTGAATGCTATCTTATATCATGGCTTTAAATGAGTAGCATTCTTCGAATGCTTGTCCATCTATATATTCACACCCTGTGAGTTTGCGCTGCAAGCGTGTTAAAACAACCTGGTGGTTCCATTTAACCTTTTAAACCATATAAAATACTAAAAAATAATTATTAGCACAAAGCTTTTGTCCTTATCAATCCAGAAATGTTTAAAACATAGGTTTTAAAAAGGAGAGGGAGAGAAATGTGGGTAGTGAATTTATAAATAAGCAACAATTGAAAATCCATAACAAGTATCCTCTCTCAAATGCGATTTCTTCACAAGTGTGTTCTCGTGGTGCATTTTTCTTAGCAGTACTTTACTTTACAGTAAGTAAAGTACTTACTGTACTTTAGTGAAAGTTACCTGGAAGTGAATCTTAAAATCTTCTTAACAAAGCAGAACCATAGAACAGTTCCAAGAAATCCATCCTCCAAATGTCCTATCCTAGAGAAGTAAGTGATGGAACTGAATATGCAGTTCCAAGTTCCCACCCTGCCAGTCTCAATAATACTGGCAGCCTTCACTGAAATTAGCATTACATTACCTACAGTTAGCATTCTGGCAGATTTTTCTTGCTGCAAATCGTCATGTATTCTCTTTATTTGGACAATATGTACCTAGACATGTTTGTGTCATTTGATTTTTTTATACTCTTTAATGAAATAATTATTATTTTGTGCTACCTTACTCATAATTTCATCATCATGCATGTTTCTTCCCCGTAATTTTTCCGTAGTAGTGAGAAGGTATGGGAGAGAAGAATCATTATTTTTATTTTAGTAATATAAACTTTCTATACTGTATGTGCTTTTTAATGTAATGATATTTTTCTGTACAAATCAGGGTATTTTATTTACTAATGCTAAAAGATGTGGCAACTTTTAAAGTGAGTATTAATATTTTGTATGTTGCTTTATAAAGGTTGTATATACAGACACAAAGCTCTGATAAAATACTGATAAAATACCATCTTGTGAAAAATGTCGCAAGGTATAATTACAAGAAAAGTAAACTGCAAAAAGGCACACCTCTGTGCATGTATTTACAAGAATTTTGAGTTTCCAAGCCAAAGCTATTTCCACAGTTTTCACTAGTATTCTTCATCAATTTACTTGGGTTACACCTCACTTATACATTAATTGATACAATGACTACAGACATCAGATGGATGGAAGATAAGATGGGGATCTTAACCAATGCTTGAATAGAAATATTAAGAAAAGGTTTTGAGTTGTCTTGCAAAATTATGAAAATACTACTGGAATATATTGGGTTTGGATGGGTTGAAGATAATTGTCTTTATAGCAGTCTGTATATGACGCTGTGTTTTATGTTGGTGACCAAAATAGAGTCGACAACACAGTGAGATTTTAGCTGCTGCTGAACAGTGGTTCCACAATGTGTTCTGTTTTTGTCACTCTGGCTCTTCAGGGAACAGTCTGTGGGTGTGGGCAAGAAGCTGGGAGCAGAGACAGCCAGGATATTCATTTTTCAAGACAGCTCTAGGTAGCCACAAGCTATGATCTGCTTTCACCAGGGCAAAATGGAAGAAGAAAAACAGAGCCTGCTTCCTAGCTCTGCAGGAGCAGGAAAGAAATTAGGAATGATGGGATAAAGTACTTAAAAAGACAAGTAGATGCTGACTAGTTTCAGTGTATTTTCAAGTTTTAAGTTTGACAAAAATCTAGGGTGTAAATGAATGGAAGAATTCAGATAGAAATTCTAGAATTTTGTTCAATGAGGTTAAAGGTGAGTCCAACTTGCACTGAATACTTCTCAGGTTGAGAGAAGACATGGTAAATGCAAAAAGCAGGACTAAGGCGGATGATAATAATTGTAATTAATATGGGATTGAAAAGAATTTCTTGCCTAGATAGAAAAAAAAGTGTCCTTAGATTTACCGGCAATTGGAGAAATGAATTAATGAGAGATGAAGAAAAAAGTGAAGTAACAAAAGAAGAAAAAAAAGAAGATTACTAATATTTTATTCCTCATTTCCTACAAAATTTAGTCTAATGTGATCATCTTTCCAATCTGTCCTCTAGAATTTCAAAATCAAAACTAAAATCCAAATCTCACAGATAATTTTGTAAGTTTTGTGAAAAAAAGTAGCTACACAGTAAAAATTCAGACTACCACTCCTAATGAAAGGTGGGGGCTGGGTTGTCTGACTGGAAGATAATCAAATTAAACACAGGGCCTGGTGTTTCATGTTGCTCAGAGGAGCAACGTGAAAGGCAGAGAAAGAAGCCTTTGCGACCTAATGGAGCACACTGAACTGGCTGCTCCTCATACCCTCAGAGGGGAACATTTAGCCTATTGCCCTTGATGTAACATCCACCAGCAGCAAAGAAATAGAATATTTAGGGTTGGAAGGGACTTTTAAAGATCACCTCGGCTCTGAGTAGGAACAAGTGTGGTTCAGCAGAGAGAAAACTAAGAATCATATATACACTTTTCTGGCTGAACCCCGTGCCTTTTCACTTCAGTGTATTCTGCAGTTTTACAAAATCCTCTTTCTAACCCTTGTATTAACCTTATCTAACCTCTCTGTCATGAGCTTGTACATTTAAATGGTAACAAACTCCAAACTGGACAAACAGATGAGTAGGATAAGAGGTATGACTGCCAGCGATGAGAGAGAGAAAGAATGAGTTTGAGACAACATGGTCTGAAGGATCCCTGTGTCTGACTGTCAAAAAGAGGATAGACCAGGATCTGGGAACCCCACTTAGACTATCATAGGCCTGAGTTTGGAGAGCCTGTAGTGTGTCTGAGTGCATGCCAGACCTTCAGTCTTGTCAGTCTTCAGTCAGACATGCTAATGGGTTGGGAGAGAGATGAGAGTGCCAGCCTCCAGGGTGGGACCACAAGTCAGAGAGCTGAGAGTTGAGGGGCTGAGCACCTGAAGGAGATCAGCATCTAGGGGCAAGCTAAAGGGCAACCCTGTGCTACATCTGTGTGTCAAACTTCAGTCCTGGTCAGATGGAGACAAAAGAGAAAATTGGACTTCCTGTGCTATTTACAGTCACATGAAAGCTGTTTGTGCTGATGTGGGCCACAGTATGGGCTACATCACTTCTCACTGTGCAATCTGTGTGCTTGGCCATGTGTGTATTGTTTGCACTGTGTGTGTGTATGTATCTGAGCACCTCTTGGCAACACACAACTTACCAAGCTTCTACTGGCTGGACAGGAGGATCTAGAGCACTGGGAGCCTTGTTTTTGTGGGAATGGAACAAGAGAAGTTCTGAAGTCTGTCAGAGTCATCTACCTCTGTCTGCAGTGTTGCACAGCTCGGGTAGCAGCTGCTGCCTGGCTCAGCCTCAAATTCTGGTCTGTGACAGACTGGACCTTGCTGTAGTTTTTCCAACTCAGTGAGTCAAAGAGATAAAGTACATAATGAATGATAAAACTTTTTAGTAAGTTAAGACATAATGCTCTCTCTTACGTGTGGCAGCTGTTTCTTTAGGGTTCCTTTGTGTTTTGTTTTTCTGTGTATGTGTTGTTTGTTTGTTGGGCTTTTTTAAAAAACAGAATGATAGTATCATGTCTGAGCAATACAAAGAATTTAACTGCTATTTCATGAATTGTATAAGAATCCTAGGATCCTTTGGCTGAATGCAGCTTTTCTCTTCTTGTGGCTTTTATTGTATTTGGAGATCTGGAGTTCAAGTAACAGGGACAATACCCAGGTGTCAGTAAATATCTTTTTTTTCATATAAGTATTCTGAATTTGTTTGTTATTACTTCCTGCATTTCATATTATAAATTTAAATAAGCTAATATTTAAGCTTCAGCTAAGTTAAAAATTATGTATGCCTTGGAACTTTTTAGCAAGATAGGAAGCTACCAGCTTTGGACATCCACTGATTTCAGAAGTCAGTATTTGTGTTTGATATTTTATGGAGGTTTTTTTAATTCTTATTTAGAACAAGTTAATAAAATTTTCCATAAAGGTTACTGCAAAATGTTACTAATTGATGTGACGTGTTTTAGGCTCTTGATTCTGTTTAGAAGTGTTCATGGTATGCAAAAAATTTTAACTTAGTGAATTTAACCAATGTTATCTGAACATATTTACATACCATATGTGTGGACTGGTTGGGGGGGGGGTTTCTCTGAAATTTTATTTTACAACCAGAATGTACTTTGTGCTCCTTGCATTCTTTGTCACTTCTAATATATTTGGCAATTCTTGAAATATTTGATGCTGCAAATATGACCTGTCATTTCAACAGATGGACAGATTGAATCTGTCAGACTGGTGGAATTTGCAGTAAATTCACTGCAGCACAAGTGAAACCATGAAAAAATTTATTGTCTTAAATAGCTGAACATAAGTCATTGCTTTTCATCAAAATACTATCTGGCATTTAAGTACAAAAGAGGAAATTTTATTTGTAAACAGTCCACACAGTAGATTCAGTTAGAATATTTACATTACTATAAATCAATTTTTAAGTATACAAATGAGAGCAGAAATATTTTCATTCAAAGCTGAGCATTTTAAAAATGTTTGGCTGTAGCAATAGTCTTGAGAAAAATCTGGTAAATAATATGCTCCACAGAAAAATAAAGATTTTAGGAGGTGAAAAAAACCAATTTTTTTCTTGATTGCACTTATTTTGAAAATAGAATGCTGACTATTTCTAATAAGCCTAATCAGAGACCCTTGCAACAGAATCTGTTATGCAAAATTGAAACACACCAGTGTATTCAGTAAAAGTTTAGTAGTTTGTCAAACACAACAAAGGTATATAATTGTTCTTTTCTGTTACTGTCTTATCTAAATCATGCTTACCACATATTTTTTACACTAACATAAAATAGAATATAACTGGTTTTTTTCCCCATGCTATATTACAATAAGTGATTGTTTTATGTAGGTGGTCATTTCTTTCTTCTTGGTACTGAATTTTGTTGTGCTTTGTAGCTTGCCACCATTTGACTGAGCACCTTTTCCTTGTGAGGGCAGACACGTTTCCGTGCCTGTGTTGCTTTGTTTAACCTAATAGTTAACTTTATTCCTATGCCTATATGAATACTAACCTGTAACAAAAATCATTTTAATAGTCCTGTGAAGCAGACCACATAAACCAAGAACACTTATTTTCAGCGAAGGCCTGTGCTAATTTTTTATTAAGAGATACATTAAATATTGATAGATCCAACCTCTGATTGAACCTTCAGAGTTGTCACATATAGGGGTAGCTGAAGATTTATTATGCAATATAAAATTAGGCATATACAATAAGTTTCATTATAAATGACCTTTGCAGAATGGAGATTGTTACAGAGAGTAGGTTCTTTGCACAACAGTAAAGGGATTCAAAAAAGCAAATATGAAAACAAAGAAGTTGGAAACCCTAAAATGAAAAACATTCTCAGGGAAAATCCAAAATTGTTTCCTAATGAGAAAGCATATTCTAGAAAGTCTGCCTTCCAGTGATGGAAAAATCAAACTATGGTAGATGATAGACAAACATATTTTGGCAACACTTTTTTGATGTGTTACAGGTAAGAATATGACAAAATGATGAGATGATAACTCTTAGCAACTTAGATATTTATAATATATCAAGAAATACTTGGAAGCATTTATTAAAAAGCTCACTACAAAAAGATTTCTCTTGTGTATATGACATGTAAGTTAATGGAACAGTAAGGTACCTCAGTAGAAGTAAACATATATTAAGTAGTAAGGAATGATATGTAATGATGGAAAGGTTAACCTAGCCATTGCAAGTTTAGAACACTACTTATTCTTATCTTTGTCTCTTCTGTTGCTCTAAATACACAGCTGAAAGACCAAAAGATAATTGTTCATCAGCACAGGCTGCCTTCAGCAGACAATCAGTATGTGCTTACAGCTGAAGAAGCTCACTGGTGTGATGCCTTTCTCACTTTTGAATCTGATTTCACAGAAGTTGAAAGGAAGGTGTGTCAAAACTTCAATACAGCTCAGCCACAGAATAGAAATGACAAAAGATCTCATAACAAAGCTTTCAGATGCAACATGCAAAGCATTTTGAAAAAGATGCGGTGTGTGAAGCCTAAATAAATTTTGATTTTATTTATTTTTGATGGTGGAATATGCATTAATTACACTGGAGTATATTTATATCTGGTGGGAAAAAAATCTCTAAGTAAAACTACAACTTTTTTTCCTGATAAGTTCACTGTAAAAATTTCATATTACTTTGATGTAACTATTGCTTAGATTTATAAAGGAAGAGATGGCATTGTGTAGCTCATGTTTATACTGAGTAAAATTAATTGACTTGGCTGTAGACTTTATTTTGAAGCATAGAAAAGTGGCAGTATGTGAGATTGGTGGGTGTCTCCCCTTTTGAAATCAAACTTGTTTTTAAACAGATCAACGAAGTTACTGGAATTTTATTACAATATATTTAGAATAATTTATTTACACCAGAGTACATGAAATTAAAAATACAAATAAAACTGTTGAACTGAGACTATTTTACAAAATAAAGTTGGTATAGGTTCCTTTCCTTCCTTAAATTGGTAATTTTGAAGGCATTGGTATTGCCTTCACAGTAAGCAATGAACAAGTGAAGCATCACTGGAATTATGGATGGGATTGTCTACAGGCTTTGACAATCTTATACCCAAGACTTCCACTGTATCATGACCAGATAGGTGCAGAGTTTCTAAATAATGCTCATTATATATAGTGCAACATAATGCACTACTGCTACCTGTGGTGCACTTGGTTAAGGCATAGAAGCTTCTCTGGAAGATTGTAATTTTTTTTTTTTATTTTATAAAATAAAAAGAAGGCAACTACTTGTTGCATTCTGGCAACTGGATGGATAGAATAAATGTTCTAAACACTAAAGAAAACCTAATAATTTTTAACTGGGTACCAATATCAACAAAAACTAGAAAATTAGGAAAAAATATAGTTTTAATGAATAAAACCTATAGAGGCTAGGATCATTGAATTGATGAACACTTGTCTTCAGTATATGTAGTATGCATGGACTGCACTATCCAAGGTTATGGACTTCTGGGTAACTGGTTCACTGAGGAAACAGGGAAAGGGGAGTCACCTGAGTGCACACCTCTTCAGGGTGCTTCTTAACTTAGATTGGTTGATTGGTTTTGTCTGCATAGAGTGTCTATGCAATATAATCTGGATCATAATGTCTCCAAATTTTCAATTGCTGTAAAGAATGAAAATTGTGAAAAGTGCAAATTCATTAACTTCAGTTTTCAGCTGGTCACTTCAAAACTTAAAGTTTTTTGCAGCTGATGAAAATATTATGGTATTGCTACAGTGTTGCAATATGAGACCTGCAGCTACACATCTGGAGCAACAATTTCTTGTCTTCCAGAGGGGCTCTAAATACATATCGAGAGAAATTGAACGGCTTAACTGAATCATGGCAGCAGCTACCACTGTCAGTGGCAGCACTGTCAACCGTATGCCCTACTTTACATTTGGAATAGAGCAGTCATTTAAGTTCTTCCTAAATGTACTACTATATTAATAAGAAGTGGTTACACCTTTTGGATATATGAGGAACATCTACTGTTTTGTTTCTCTCAGGCAAATCTGTTTTACTCTATGGTCACTCAAATATTTAAGTGGTACCAAAACATCGTTTTCCATTTTAAGATATCAGGATCAGCACATCAGGTTAAAAGAAGAAATAAGATATACCAGCTGAGTCAACTCTGCCTTATAAGTGAGAGTTTAGTGTCATGAATTGCTCTTCCCTTCAATATCCTGCCACATGCCAAGTGGTATTTTTTTTTTTTTTTGTATGGTCTGAGTGGCGGCAGCCAAGGAGAGTGTTGGGAAACAGTCCTTTCAAAGTATGATGCAAGAATCACAGAATGGGTGAGGTTATAAGGGACCACAGTGGGTTATCAGGCCCAGTCTCCCTGCTCAAGCATGGTCATCCAAGAGCAAAGGGTACAAGTTTGTGTCTAGATGGTTCTTGAATATCTCCAGTGGGGGAGACGCCACACTAGCTCTGCACAATTTGTTCCAGTGCATGATCACCTGCACAGTAAAGAAGTTCTTCCTCATATTTGAGTGAAACTTCTGTGCCTCAGTTTCTGCCATTGCCTCTTGTCCTATTGCTTGAATCACTGAGCAGAGTTTGGCTCCATCTCCTTGGCATTCCCACATTAGATACTTATAGATATTGATGAAGTCCCCTCTCAGTTGTCTCCTTTCAATTGTTTTGTACATTTTACTGCTATATGAAACATACATGTAATATCCTACAGGTATCATAATTAAAGGTACATTACTGCATGTAACAATACAGGAGTCTGAATGGTATATAACTTGTGGATTATTATTTTTTGCTTCTTAAAGACTGATTCATGACTTTCTTGAAGTGTTGCAGAACTTTGTCTTTTGGCTTTGAAATATGAATTTGGTGGTAAAGGAATTAATATCTTGTGATATAGTCACTCAAGTGAGACTTTTCTATTCTTGTTTTGAAATAGGAAGCTTTTATTCTGTCCTTACCTTTATTTTGGTTTTTATTCATCTTATGTACCTGTATAATAAATGGAGAAGACAAGATAGAGTGGCTGTAGGGATCTGTACACAGGAAAAAAGTTCCCTATATATTTGTGGGGAGAAAATGACCCCATCTCTGCAATGGAGCTGAAAGGTCATTGCCAAGCACTAGATGACAGTCTTAATACAAGTGTAGTCATAGATCTATGTTCATCTACATTTCTCAGCTGAGTCCCATCTTCCTACCAGGAAAAAAGTGGCATATTCTTGTCCTTCCATGAGTAGGAAAAAAAAAGAAAATAATTTTGAGGGTATTAGAACTGCAAATCATGTTTCCAAATTCACTTGCTCCATGATGGACCTGACAAATTGTTAGTCAAGGTCAAGATACGAATAGAAATATTTTTGCTTTTCTGCATCCTCATCAAGAAGCAAATGGCAGCTCTAATTCCTAGCTTTTATATAGTCTTTCTCTTCTGTCAGGTTTTTTTAAATTCATGCTCCTAGACCTATTTAAAACCTTCCATCATGAATGTTATGGCTATTACATATTGCAGATAAAATGGATGTCTGTGAAGAATGGTATCAGAAATGCCCATACCTCTTCAATACTGTGTCTGTTGTTGGGCTTTTCTGTTTACTCTTTTTGGATTCTTTGCTTTAGAAGGAAGAAGAGAATGATGAACATCTGGCTCAGTTTCAGTCAGCAAATTTAGTAACTAGGATGAAGAGGAACCTATAATTCTAAAGTTTACCTTTTTCTTTCAGGTTTTTCCTTTCCTTTTGAAGTGTTAAAATTCTTTGGCAAAATTGAGACAAAATTGCCTCAGTGGCAGTTATAATCCCTTGACACCAAGATTCTGGAAACACTCCTGGTGGATTGGAATTTAGGAAGGTTAGACTCTTTTACTTTTTGTAACTATTTCAGAATCCTCCAAAAAGGAGGAGAGAATAGCATGGAAGCTACCTCACTGTTGCATCCCATAGTCTTCTTTTTACTTTCTTAGAAAGTTATACAGCAGATCCCCCTTTATTTCTCTCAGATGTGTTGATTTGGGCTGTTATATTTTTGAGAAAAGTGACCATTGTCATTTACAGAGAGTTTAATTAGTTCTCCTCAAATGTAGTTCAACAGTTAACAATCTCTTGAGGGAGTCTATTCTAATTGATTTATGTATTTGTGTATTTTGTAAAAGTCTTGGGTTTTATTGGTTTGGGGTTTTTTGTAAGAAAAAAAAAAATTTGAATACACTGATTCACTCAATAGAGGGGAAGCTGCTGCAATGGGTGTCCCCAGACCTAGGCAGCAACAAGACTGAGTACATATTTGCAGTAGGTGCCTGAGCACACGTACACGCTGTGCATACACATGTAGAAGTGGTTGGCCACACAGATCAATGAAGGCAGAAAACACTGCGCTCACTCAAACACAAATAGCACCAAATGCCTTATCCTGTTTCTCTCTCTGACTGGTCAGGATCAAAGACAATTAGTGGCAATTTTATATATTTATATATATATATATATATATATATATATATATATAGTGTGGATCCCTCCAGTAACAGGATCTTGCACATTGCCTGTGGTGCAATCAGAGTATAGGTGGAAATATGGAAATGTGCTTCATCACACAGTCTTATACAACTCGTGTATTTTTTACAAAATATTAATAGATGATATGTTAATTCCTCGCTCTTGCTAAACAAAAGGGTATACAATGTGGGATATGGGTTTCTATAAGATAGAGCACTTCTTTCAGTGTTGCACTTATTGTGCTGGTTAGGTTTGATGTTCGCTTGTTTAATTTTAGAAAGAGGAGCTGACCAGGTCTGGACTTCAAAAGGAGCTTTTTTATCTGTTAGTCAAGTTAAGGATTGCAGCATTCTTGGGCTCTTTTGAAAAGTCCAGTCTGCAATTTGATATTTCCAGGGACATATATCTTACATAGATCACCTCAGTGTTACTATTTCTATGTTGATTTCTGATGGGATCATCAATAGTCCAAGTTTATGCATGGACTTTTTATTATCAGTTTTTTTCCAATATCTCTCTTTTCATGAAGTGTATCAGTCTCTGAAGCAAGCACAGATTCTGTTGACACATCTTTCTCTTGATAAATATTCAAATTTTGAATCTGTACTCTCATAGAAAATGGAGATTTGTGGAATGAATTTCATGATGCATCCTTTCCTAGTTCCTGGAAGGACCAGTTTTATTTATTGTCTAACCACCCCAGCAAAATAGCCCCCATTCTTCTGAGGACCAATAGTCTATATATCTTTAATATTTCATGCTCATCTTTGCTTTGGTTGTCTCTAAGTGTGATTACAGCCAGTGTGCTTTTTTGCCTAGTTGCAGATCACTATTTTCCACACTGCTAGATTTCTCAGCTGTGATGATGAAATCAGCTCAATGTTTACAAGAAACGCTCCTTCACTTACTGTGGCTTCCTAGAAAAATGATGTCCCGAGTGTATGTAGTGGAATGGCAAGGTTATTTGGAATAAAACTTCCTCCTGAATATTAAGCATCTCAATATTTTAGGGCCCTACTTTTTCATTTCAGGCAAAATGTTCTAATTTCATATCCAAAATTGTCACATACAATCAATGATAGCTACCTAAGTAACACTTTACAAAATCACTGCTGGTGTAGAGTTCATTAACAAACTGGCAGTGGGAGTTCTGCTCCATAGGGTTTTTGGTGATCTTACAGATCAGCTTGCTTGTCAGCATGAAGAGAAGGCATTTGTTGTGCTTCCATTTGCATGGGCTTTTTTGGGAGGACATTCCTTATTCCATCATCATATCGGTATATGTATTTCCCCTGAGCTGAGTCATTCTGGTTAAGATAGATAAGTAACCTGACAGCTTTACTGTGGCTGACATAGCATAACACCCTGTGGTTTGGTTTCAGTTCTCCTTTAAAGTCTTCCAGCATTTCTATGATTTTATTTCTGTAGCTGAAGTAAAACTGAAACAATGACAAATCATACTGAACAAGGAAGTAAGGCTTTGAGTGTTTGACTTCTGCAAGCACTGCAGTGGAAAAACTTCTCAGATCTCTAGTGATAGGACATATTAATGGAAATGTATATACTTTTTCACTTGAAGAATTGAAACTACTAGTAATTAACATCTTTATCCTTGTTTACCAGGATTAATTTCTTGTAACTTGTTTAGTTATTTGATTTTGTTAAATTGATTCTAACCCTGTTTCCCCTGTCTGTTGGATTTTGGTCTTTACCTCAAGTACATACCAGGAGCTCATCTTGAACTTAGGTTATGTTTTAGCTACTGTTACTTCATAATAACTGTGTGTATACATAAGGACACTGATATAAGGTCTGTTGCAAAAGAATCTTCTATTGTGAACTGAGGTCCAAGAGTTAAACTTCTGGAGTCTCAAGTACTTAAAATGTACACTATTAATATTAAATATATGTTTAATTTTGTGGTTTAGCCCTGGAAAGAATTAAGGATTTTCCTAAAGTTGCACTGATTAATGCAAAACAACTACCACATTTCCTGCATCTTTGTTTAGTTTCACCACATTTCTTAAGTGATGACAATTTGTTTGTCAAATATTTCCGAGGTGGAGTAAGCCACTTTTCATCTACCTGAGGCATTCAAAGAGGACATACGTGCAAAGAGAGTGAGTTAATTTTGTAAGTCATTGATGACAGCGTTACCACTGAGTGGCATAACAAAACAGAGCAACAAGTCAATTATATGTTGTCATCACTAATGTGTGAAAATACCTTCTTAATTCTCCCTCCTCCACCAGGACCATGTTCTTATTTACAGCACAGAAGATTTACTCTATAATTCAATTTGTCACTTCAGGGAATTTGTTGGGAAAAAGTAAACAGAGACAGACATTTGACATTGTCCAGAATGTAAAATAGACCTTTTTTTTTCATTTTACAGGAGCAAATCTTTTGTATGTACATTTTGAAACTAGAGTGGATAGCAATTTGAGGTGATCTTAAGACAAGGAAAACAATACTTTTTAGTTCAATTTCAGCTGATTTTCAGTTTATGTCATCAAGAAATTGGAAATTAGTGGTACCCACAAATGAGTGAAGTTTACGAGGAGCAAACTGTAATTATATTAAATATTTATAGTGTGGTGACTGGATGACTACCACTGGTTATACAATACACAACCTTTGACCTTTGAGTGACCAGTTTCAGTCTGCCACGTGACAATTTATCAATGGTGTGTGTGAAATGTGTATCTGCACTTAGTCTAACTTCAGGAGACTAGGTGGTGTTCCCTGTGGGTCAGGATTCAATCATGTCAGCAGGAGAGTGCAGGGAACATTGCTTTGAAGCAGCTATGCTTTTACTCCCCTGAATCAAATACATGAGAATCTGCATGCAATACTTTGCTTTTCTTTGCATGTGTATGACACAGTGAATCTACGCATGTTACTACTCTAAAATTTAACATCACATACATGCTTGGTACTTTTTCTTCACAGATATCATTTTATTTAGTTTTAAATCCTGTATATTTACATGCTAGGTAATATGTATAGAGATATGAATGTTGGTGTCTGGATAAACCCATATCCAGCAATAACAAGAACATATCTAGATGTTTCTATAAGCACAGCATAAAAGAAGTTCACAATAGGTATTGTTTAACTTTTAATCAGCTCCTTTTAATAACGAACTGCACCTTCATATTGTAAAAAAAAAAAAAAACCTACATTTTAAAAAAGGAAAATGTAAAGAGAACATTTTGAATATAATATTTTTGTGCTGGTAAAGTCATAGTAAAAGAGTCACATTTTTTAAAGTTTAACTATGGTAGGAAGTATTGAAGTACTTTGTGAGTTTTAACTATTTTATGTAAACCATTCCTTATCATCAAAGGGTTATCTTCTGACATTGCACGGGGATAGAACTATACAGTAAATAATGAATTGTGGGATGCAGCCAGGCTTGCAGAAAATAACTATTTGAGGGATGGTGCATGAACAGAAAGCTGTAATTTTGACAGGTGGCAAGGTGTCGTGTCACCAAGCCCTTCTAAAGCCTCATATCTCATACCTATTGATTAATGGCTCTAATTAAGGAATGAAATCAAGCATGTGAAGACAGGGGATCGCTTTAGGTCCTTGTTTGGTAGTTTTCTCTTCCTGGCGCACAACTCATCCATCTAAATATCACTGCTCTTTCATTTATTACAGTTGGATGATACCAAAAAGGAACTGGAGGAGGTGCATGCTGATCTTGTCATGGTCATGAAGGAACGTGATTTGGCAAGAGCTGAGATAAGGCAATGTGTATGAGCACCATCTGAGTGAATGCTACAAGACCAGCTGGTATTTGAACCCTTTGTCGGGATGACTAGTGAATTTTTCCTACAATTTTATTATTTTTCTTTTTGTTTTCTTTTTTTTTTTTTTTTTTTTTTATAAAATAAAGAAATTTAATTCGTAATGTCTAGTTTTCTGCCTGCTGGTATAGACTGACTTATTTCAGGGCCAGTATTGTATATTTGAATAACATAAGATCAGGATACAGTTTTTCATATGTAAACTTGCAAACACCTTTTATTCATGCTCATTTTGTTTAAATATGTAGCTTCAAATGAAAGTTTCAAATTTAAAATCCTCTGAATGCTTTAATAATGTGAATCTTGGTATTATGAAAAAAACATAGGAATTTGTTCTGATACGTCTACTTCACTCATTAACGCTGTAATATCATCTGTATAAGAAGCCCACTAAAAACAGAGAAAAGCTTCTTTACCCCTTCCCCAAATTGTTACATGCTCCAACTTAATTTCAAACATTCAGCTGCTTTTTCTAGCTGCAGGAAGCAGCTAGTAGGAGCAGTAATAGGGCAAAAAAAAAAAAAAGCAGATTTTCATAAGATTTATAGCTCATTAAAATAGTAATATAGTTAGACACAAATCAAAATAATTCTAGAGTACTGAAAGATTAGAAAAGTAATTATTGAATAAGAAATAATATTTTAAAATTTTTCTCTTTCATTGTAAATACTTGATAACAAATATATTAGAATCTTTCAGTTGTGTTGAAAGTTTCCTTTTGATGTGTTCTAATTTCACTAACATGTAAACCATTGACTTATTTTATTAGGTATCCATGTCAATTTTATTGTCAATTTTATTAAGCAACCAACTCAGCTAGTGACTGGAGTCTCAAACCTTGGTAAACAGGGGGAAGCAATGCAAAAATATCTGTATTAACTTATTATTAAACTCAGAGTTAGACCTGACTTTTAGCTGGTTAAATTTTCATTCAAGAACTAAAGTACAAAATTCTGATCTATTTCTAGTAAAGTAATGGAAATACAACTTAGTAATGGATCTGCCATATGGCTGATGTTAACAGATTTAATACACCCAGATATACTCTGAGAAGTGATAATTTCACATTTGCAGGTTAAAAAAAAAAAGATTCAGTAGGTACAAAAAGTTTGCACATTTGTAATCTTATGAAGATATAGTCACTGGTCTCCCAGTTCACAAATTTGTGCAAATCCTAACCATTAGAATGAAAAGTTACTAATGACTTAATTGTATCACACAAATGAATATAAGCCATTGTTATATGATTTATTGTTTGTCTGTTTGCTTTGTATTTTCCAGCTGTAATATTCAATAGTCCAAAAAGATACACTGTGGGATGCTGATTGTAAAATATGAAGAGAATATTTTGGCTCTGGTTTCATCACAGCCATGTTGTATAGTATATTTTTTCATCTAGAAAAATTATGTTATTATAAGGATCTTTGCAAAAAGTTTCTTTCCCTTCATTTGTTTTGTTAGCTTTTATATAATATTTTTTATAAATTAACGTTGTATATTGTTTCATCTCATTTATTTATATTTTAAGAGCTTCTGTTTAAGATTACAAACAGCAATAAAATCATTGCTTACTGAAGCAAGCAGACTTTGAATCCAGCTATGAACATTAGAAGCATGTTACACACTGCACACTTTTAATAATGATCATTTAGAAGATAATTTTAGCATCCACACAACGGAAAAATGGATTTTTGATGAGTTCTTATATGACCATATGTGGTATTAGTCAGTGTGAGGTATTGCTAGCGAGCTCATTGCTTTCAAAAATCAAAGTTAAATGGTTCATCTATCATCAGAATTTGTGTCTGGGCGACTTGTCTGAACATCAGTATGATTTATGGTTTGAATTGGAGGAGTCAACCATGCATGTTTCTTAGTTTATCGTTTTATGCTGTCTTCAATTAAATGTCTATAAACACAGTGATGGCTTTATGACATTGTCCATCAATAAAGACTATCAGATTTTGCATGAGAATATGTAATTTTCAGAAAAAACAATGACCTTTTGACTTCTATGTGCCCTGTTGTACACATGATATATACAGCATGTTTAGACTTCAGTTTTTATCCCAGATCCATTTGATTTTAATCTTGCAGACTAATTAAGACAGTGGCCATATTTTATTTAACATAATTCAGATAGACTACCATCTAGGATTTTTTGATGAAACTATCAAATAGTGATATATTCTGTAATAATAGTAGAATATTACAGGTGCACACCTCTGAAAGTATTTAGAAAATATATTATTTTAATTGTACTAAAACAAATTGAAAGTGATATCAGAACAGTTTATTGCATATTGATTCAGTATTTGATTATTTCACCATTTCAAGGTTGCTTTTTTTTTTCTCTAAGACAAAATAATGCATACATTAAAACTAAATTAAATCATTCTGCAAAATGGATGAATACTAAAAAAACATAGGTTCTCATTTTCTTCAGGGACATTGAATAATGATACTTTCACTCTTCATATTTATGAATTACGATATAGTATACACAGTGGCAGCATATGGAGGTTGAATCATTTTCTGCACAGCTGTGCCCTGATATTGCTGTCGACAACTATGTATTGTAAAAAAAAATAGTATTCCAATTCTTCAGGCTATTCTGAATATCTTTTCTATATGTTTTTATTGAAAAGTGTATATTATGTGATTTTTTTCACATGCTATGTAGGCTGAATGCGCATAAAGTACCATTTAGCTGAAATGTAGTTAGCATATCTTCTAAGTAAAATTTAGATTGAAGAAGGAAATATTTCATATGTAAAATCCAGCTAACAGGAACATCCATGCTCCTATCATCCTTCATATTCCACCAGAGGAAATACATGAGACATGGGCGAATATGTGTCTGTTCAATGTTTCACCAACTCAGGCTGGTGAAAATCATAAATGTAATGTATGTTCATTCTGGCCTGCCTAATATTTTTCTGAGCCTTTGTGAAGATGCCTGCTGTAAATTTTTCTGTCCCATGAGGCCATGAGCTGAATTAATTTTGTGTTTGGTGCATTCTCATAAGTTATAAGTTGGTAGACACCAGATGGTGCTAGGGAGACAAATGTCAAAAATCTGTACAAACTTAAGTCAAACAGAAACTAAAAATGTGTGGGGTTGTGCACTTGAGTAGGTGCCTGCTGTTGGATAGGCAGATATTCCTTTTGTCATAATAATTAATATCCTGGCAAGGATATTTTCTCAGGCTGTTTCTCTCTCCTCAATACAACTTGAATGATTCCATTTTCAATTTCCCATTATTCTTTAGCTAGGTAAGTAAAATAAGGAGAAAAGTAATAAATGTATCACTATGGTTCATCATTTGTTTCCATCAAATCTTTGTATTTTAAGATCTAGCTAAATGAGGTAGGATAAACAAGTTGCTCTTGTGTAGGCTACATGGCATGTATAACAACAAATACATGTGGAAGTTGTTCTAAAGATTTTTCTCAAAAGGCTTCTATCAATGAATATATTACATTACTTTTATGACAGTGACGGGTAATGAAAAGATTGATATTTCTTTTGAGAAAAAAAAATTAAAGAAGCAAAACCACTGGATATTTAGTTTTTATAAGACTATGAAAATCTCAAATCTGCAGCACTTATAATCTGGAGTTTTGAGCATCTTACATGAGTCAGAAGTTTCTCAGTAGCTTGCATCATAGTAGTTGTGCATTATATGCAGTCCAATAGTAGGGTACCCTCATTTCAAGAAAAATATTTAATAGCACTTTTTGTACAGCCATAATTCCTCTGAAACAAACAAAGCCTCAACAGAGGCTGGTTGGACAAGCAGGGGTCTGTTCCTAATTGCTACGCCACATCATCCAAGCTCTCAGAATTCCTCTCTTTGTTAAGAATACGAATCTTTCCACATAGTGGCATATGCAGCCATTTGCACCAGAGGACTTTTTTGCCTGTAGGGTATGATTATATTTACAACTGAACTTGATATTTCTTGTAGAGTCTTTCTAGTTTGGGTTTTCTGATACTAGCTACAATTATACCCTCATTTTGTAGTAAAATAAATATTTCTGCCTAAATATCTAAGGTGTTTAAGGACAAAATCGACTTGATCATTTTTATTGAGTTTCTTGGTTTTTTTTATGTGTGTGTGTGCTCCTCAGAAACCTGTGGATTCAGAGGAGAACATTTTTATGGAGACAAGCTTTCATAAGATGAAGTCAGCTATCTTGTATCTCTTTGTTAGTTTTCTTGCTTGCTGTCTAGGATCTTGTATGGCTGGCAGAGAAACAGTTATCAGGAAAATTTATCATGTAGAGGTTTGTTTCTTGTATTATCAAAATTAGATTTATTGTATCTAACACCTACTTCCAGAACAGTAGTTTCTATATACCAAGAAAGTCCAGGTATTGTGAGCTGCTTTGGGATCCTCATATCACAGAGTTGATTAAGTAATACCGTACCATCTTCAACTTGGTTGCAGCCCATGAACTTTCTTTCTTTCTTTAAGGCTAGACATCTAAATTTAATTACATTGCATGTGGAATGTCCGTCAGTGTTGGGAATGTTAGTAGGTAGCCATATATTCTGGACATTGCTGATGTCTCAGCATATGGGCTTAATTTAAACAGACACTCAAGTAACTGTGTTTTACATTTACAAAGCCAGTACCTGAGAACAGTCTCCTGTACAGGGAATTCTTGTATAAGTGACAGGAAGCTGTACTGTACAAGTCATCCTTGTTTTGCTCTATTAAAAAGTCAGCACTTTATAATGGAAACCACATGGTGCTATGGTTGTTTTTGCTATCTTATGCACAGAAAAGAACTGCAATATGTGCTGACAAATGTGAACTCCTTCTTCTAGTGTGTCTGCCAACTACAAGAAGAACATATATTTAAAAAAAAATAATCACATAGAATGACTGAATGACAATATTATAAGAAAAATAATAAAATTCAACTTGGAAGGGACCTCAGAAGACCTCTGGTCCATTCAGCTGCTCAGAACAGACACAGTTATGTCATCAGAGTTGTGCAGGGCTTTGCTCAGCCTGATATAGCCACTTCCAGCACTTGATCTCCTGATCCAGGTTCTCCATTCTAACACTGCCTCATTCCAAGTCATGTCTGTTGTCTTTCTTGCTCTCACCACCCACTATTGCAAAAAGCCTGACTCCATCTTAAAAACCTTCTTCTAGCTATTGCAACCCAAAACTCTGCTGTTGATTAACATATAAAAGAGGGAAGATCCCAGTACCGAATCCCATGGCACTAAAATCTTTACTGACTTCCAGTTAGAGGATAACCCACTAACCACTACCCTATAACCCAAAAATTCAGCCTGCTTTATACTTATATCTTGCTGTACATCTATCCTTACTACAACTACTTAACTCAGATATTGTGGGAGGCAGCATTGAAAGCTTTGCTAAAGTTGGTGCAAGCTACACCTTTGTTATTATACAAGGATTGCTTAAGGGAATTGCAAAAAGTCTTTGCTGCACATTTAATCACAACTTTGAGAAGAGAAACTACTTTTAGACAAACATTGAGACTTTGGCAGTTCACAGTTTGTTATTTAAAATGGACATTGAAGACTAATGGTGAATGTGGAAGACTTCTGAAGGAGACAAGCATTCAGGATAAATAACTGAAGGGAAAAGGCCTTGGTGTATGAATAATATAAATTATTTAAATACTTATAGAATTTTTTAATTTTTTTAATTCACGATGGGGGGATTAATCTCTAAATTCACTTCTAAATTTGGGATGCTATCTGTTGTTACCAACACATGAGGAATATATTTGTGCTTCTATGAAGAGACAAAATATTTAATGGAAACTAGATTGCTTTTTTCTTGATCTAAAGTAGACATTTTGGTCACGTGAATAGCTAGAAGTTCAGAACATTTCAGTTCAGTTTACTGCCAAGGTGTTCAATGAATATGAAGCTTAGACATCGAATACACATCAGTAGAAATATGAGAAGAATAAACTAAATGTACATTGAAATGAGTGTTAAAAATATTTCTCTAGGATCAAATAAAATAATTTAGGAATAATATTTTAGTTATGGAGGGTGTAAAATATTTTGATATTGACGCTCTTGTCAAGGTACTGAAAACCTGTGCATTGCCAAACAAATAATGGACACTTTATTATCTCTTCCTTATCTTTCCTGTTTGCTTCCTCATTTAGTTTAACAACTTTTTAGCTTTCCATTGGATTAATGAGTGCCATGTACAACACACCAGTACGAGGCTGGATGATGCTTGCCGAGATGTTTCAGCATTGACGAAATGCTAAACCTTATTGATTTGTTGTATTTTAAAATGATTTGGGAATTTTATTTACCAAAAAGATTTTATTAGAACCAAATAATTTTCAGAGTTAATCACACAATAATTAAAGATCCATATAACTGCTGGGCATGATTTGTAAGCTTATGATTCCAGTAAAAAATGGTGGTTCCCCAAGCCACATTAGAAAGATGAAGGATTGCATGAATCAAAGATTCATAAACCTAGTTATGGAGTGTCATCAGAAAATTAAGGACAGAATAAAAGATTATCTGTGATGGTTCAGAAGAAAAAGCAATGAAAGGAAGGGCAAACAGGACTATATCAAATTCATCTTTTGTAGTTATGTGATAAGGGCTTATCTCTGCATCTGCTTACTTAGAGTATGCACTACATTCTACCTACCAAAATTAAAAAAAACAAAGGCTCATAATATTGGCACAAAAGTACTTCAGTTTGGGTATGTGCTCACCAAAGGGAGTATTCTCAGTTATTTTGGTTTTTTTGTTTTTTATTGGGTTTTTTTGGTTTTTATTGGGTTTTTTTGGTTTGTTTTTGTTGTTGTTTTTTTGTTTTTATTTAAACACAGTAGTACTCTTGAGTTATTTGGAATCTTAATGCTAATTAGTTTAGTGAAATAAATACTAGATCATAACGCAAAAAATAGAATAAAAATATATAATATAGAAAATATATAGCGGTTTTCTTCTGAGCGGTTTTTTAATCACATGTTTATGAGCAAAATAGTTGTTATTTTGCCCACAGCTGGATGCAGATTTTAAAATTTCTTCTGGGTATTTGTATAAAATATGCATATATTTATAAAGGTGTAATTTTTAAAATATAACATATCTTCCTTTATTTACACTCATTTATTTTCTGAATCACAACTGTACCTGGAAAACTGCAAATGTCCTAAAATAATTTTAATACTTTTCCAAGTTTTATCTACTATTTTAGATCTGTATCATAAAGATGAGAGACGCTCTTGAAAAGAATCTTTTCTCATGGTTATAATAAAAATTTGGAAGTTTACACATGGCTTCATTTGACTGCTTCTGATAGCTTATACTAAATTGAAAGAAAAGAAACCAAAATCCATGAAATTCCTGAATAACCCATCCTAAACTTCTGACACAAGTGAGTTAATTGATTAACATTTCTTATAAATATTTCATATTGCTACTTATGCTATGTTTACAGGGGCTTGATGTGTAATCTTACCTTGTGTTTGTATGCTATGGTTTGTCCCTTTTATATGATTTTCTTATTGTATCAAATGTCACGTTCCTTTACTGAGCTGTACTGACCTTGTGAAAGAAAAAGTTCAAAGTTGCATCTTTAAGGTGAATGCTTAATCATTTTTGTGGAGAGAAATTATGGTGTATTTAACAACAAGCAATTTTTTCTTATTTCTAAACTCAAGTGCTATACAAAGATAACATAATTTGCCTTGCAAAAGTAAGATTAATAAAACATGATGATGATTGTAAATTAGGACGTGAACTAAGAAAGAGGACCTAGCAAGTTTTAAGTTAAAATTTGACAGAGGAGAACTGTAGTAGTGAAAATATGTAACTCTATTAACAAGTAAAATATGTCATGTAAAATGTATTTTGCTTAAAAGATGTTCTTTAACTGAGGTTTGTTGACTGTGTACATACTAATTTATCCAAGCCTCATTCTTCTTTTAATATAGTCACCCTTTCCAGCACAAACTTGCCCTCTAAGTTTCACTGGTTTTCTTTCTTCCTTAATTCCAGTGAGGAGAATTTCTTATTCATCTGAGCATCTGATAGCTGTTAATCACATAGGGGGGGGTTGTCAGCATGTGTGAGTTTCCTAAATTCTTCAACTTTTTTTACCAAGGACTCTATTTTTTCTGAATTGTATACATTCACTGACAGATCTCTTCACTACCCTCGAGTTTCACAGAACTTGTGCATTGAAGTCTTAATAGCTGCTTTTTATCTACTTTCAAAAGCCTTTAAAACAGTCTACTGATAGAAGTTGTCAGCTTTGTTTCAGTGGCATTTGGGCCTAACTGGGCAAAGAGATGGAAAATCTATAATTAACGTTATACCTGAGTGTGTGCTTCATTGTTTTGTAATAATGTCTATTTTATCTTTTTCCCTTTTCAAGAGAGAGAAGAGGGTGAAATATTATCTATATTACCCAATGGCAGGATTAACCAATTAGTCATACACAAATATCTGTGAACAGATGGGATGCATCTTAGACTGTTGATGGAGCTGGCTGATATCATTGCAAGGCTGTTATCTAACCTCTTCAAAAGGTCATGAATTTTAGAGGAGGTTCCCAATGACTGGGAAAAAAACCCAAATGTCAGTCTTATCATGAAAAATGGCAAGAGGAAGATCCAGGGGACTATGAGCTGGTCTGCCTCACCTCAGTGACTGGATAGGTGATAGAATAAATTCTTTTAGAAATAATTTTCAGAGGCACGAAGGACAAAATGGTATTTGGGAGAAACCCACATGGATTTAGCATGCACAAACCCTGCCAGACTAACTTTCTATGATGAGATGAGATGAGAGGAGATGGGTAGTGGTGCAGTCAACAAAGGGAGGGTCAGTGGGTGCTATAAGCCTTGACTTTTACAAGGCCTATTACACATTTTTATAAAGTCTCATTATCATGAAACTGGTGACATACATGATGGATAAATGGATAATGAGTTAGATAGAAAATGGATTGACTGCTGAGCCAAACAAGCTGTGATAAGGGGTGCAAAGTTTATCTGATGGTCAAGTAGCAAGTGCCTTCATTCATGGGTCGGTACTGGGACTGTTCAATGTCTGTCTGCATTAATGGCCTTGATGGTGGGACACAATACATTCTCAACAAATTTCTTTGTACCAAATTGGTAGAAGCGGTTGATACACTGGAGGACTGCTGTACAGAAGGGTCTGGTCAGGCTGGATGAATGTATCAACAAAAACCTCCTGAAGTTCAACAGAAGCAAGTGCAAAGTCCTATGCCAGGGAAGGAGTAACCTAATGCAACAGTAAAGGCTGGTGGCAACCAGCTAGCTGAAGACAAGAGCTTTGAAAATGTTGTAGACATCAAGCTGAATGTGATTCAGCAACAAGGTCAACTGCATTCTGAGCTCTATTACTAAGGATGCTGTCAGCAGTTTCAGGGGAACCATCCTTCCACCCTCATTTGGCACTTCTGAGAGTGCATTTGAAGTGCTGCGTCTGGCTTGGCTCCCTGTTTCCAGAAAGACATTAGCATACTCAAGTAGGGAGTGAGCAAGATGGCCAAGGACCTGGAAGACAAGATGGATGAGGACAGGCTGAGGAAATGAGGTTTGTTTTACTTTGACAAGAGAAGCCTCAAGGGAGTCATTGCTTCTGTCTGCAACCACCTGAATGGATGGAGCCAGACTCTTGCAAGAAGTGTGCAGCTTTAGGATGTGAGGCAATGGACACTAGCTGGAACATGGCAAGTGACTAGATATAGGGAAAAACTGTTTTTGCCATTAACTTTTTCCAGTCCTGAAACTGGTTGCCCTTAGAGTTTGTGGCATGTTCATCCTCAGAGGTGTCTGAGACTTGACTGGACACAGCTATGTGTAATCTGCTGTAGTTAGAACTTTAAGAACAGGGTCATATGTCCCAACCTAAATTATTCCATGATTCCATTTAACTGTGACTTTGGCTCTGGTTACCACTTTTAATTATAGAAATTCTTTAAACAAAAGTCTTTAACAAGACAGGTAATTTAGTCAGGAAACTGGAGCTGCCAAAGTAATCAAGACATCATACACCAAAGGATGCGCCAGCTTGCAAACTTTGTCGATCTATGAAAACTGAACAGACTGTAACAGCAAAAGGTGTTTGCACTAGTGGATAGTGGGAAACTGTGATTTATACCAAGCACATTCAAACTGAGCTGAACATTTAATTCAAAATAGGCATGTTCGATTAGTAAAATTTCTTTGCCCCTATCTAACATTGACTCATTCGCCTTTGAAAGTACTTCAGCTTTTGGCTTTAGCTGGAGTCACTATGCTCCTCAGTAATTTATCCAGAGGTCTGCATGCCAGCTCAAAGGCATGCACCAGCCAATATGCTGAAAGTGCTATCATAATTCTGTAAACATCTTCATTCTATCTTACCTGTCTACACATTTTCTAAGCCACAGAAAACAGTAGGGATACTATTTATAGACAGCAAAGTATTACCAGTTAAAGAGTACTGAAAGGAGAAACATGTCTTTCCTTTCCTTGACCTATACCATGCCATTATTTGTGGCCTGTAGAAAAGGAGATGAGATTGAGTAGTTCTGCACATTCTGACTCCAAACACACATTTACCATGCACACCTCATAAGGTGAATTATAATTTAACCATTCCAATTACTATATACCAGGCATCCACCATCAGCTCTTCCTCCATGTCCATTTGCTGCTTCCACATAAAGCTTCTGTTCTAGTAGAAGATGTGGCAACAGTAATTATTTCTTTTTCTCTCTTAAAAAGATAAAACTGTTCACCCTGCTGCTCACTGTCTTCCAGTGAGATCAGGCCCTTGCTGCATCACTTTCCAAGAATAAAGTTTACTCTTCTATGGATCCTGAAATACTGACTACATATCTATATCCAGTTATCTCAGTTATTCCTTCCATCAACATGATATGACTCACACTTCACAGATTATAAGTAAAAGAGACAAGCCATGGACACTGCCCAATTAGAACCAGCCCCTTCACCACAATGAGTGATGCAGACAGCATAATCTAAATTTGCAGTTAGCTCTGCTTTGAGGAGGCAGTTGGACAATGTTTTCCAGAAGTCTCTTTTTTTTTTCCTATAAACTGATCATTTTTCACTTGTTTTGTATATTCACTACCATTCATTGCAGTGCCTTGAGTGTTCTACAGCACTACATATCTCCAATGCCAGTGGTCTGCCTCCTGGATCTGCCAGTGTGAATGGATGATGACCTTTTGCTTTAGCTTTAAAGACTCCTTGGGAGCTTACTCTTCAACCTGCTCTTCCTCCAAGAATTTTTCATGCTTCTATAGAAAGAGGAACTCCTCCTATTTATTAGCTGCAGACTATGCCTCAGGCTCAGCTGTGTGTTTTGAAGGGTAGAGTATGCCATAAAGACTGTCCTAGCATTCTGTAAGACATCCTGGCTGTGCAGGCAACGTCACCAGATTTTTAAGATACCAAAGCCAAATAAATTCACTTTTGTTGCAAAGCGAATCTAGCAGTCAGTGCAGCTCCAAGACTGCTCTAAAGAAGTAGGCAAAACATATGAGAAGCCAATAGAAATTGTCCCTTATAAAGAGTAGAGAAAAGATAAGAAAGACAATGGTTGGAATTTACAGTATCTTGAGACATTTGAAATTTGATTGGTCATGGTGCATTTAGGCTTTCTCCTTGAGAAGACAGTAATGTGTGTGGAAAAGGGTGTAGACTGCCCGAGTTTCCAAACCCTTTCTCTACAACATTCCTTTACTTATGTGATAGCTCACTCCAGACTGAGACTGCATAGCATTACGGACATAGAAATTGCACTGATGTCTAAAATAGACCAGGTTACTGCAGGGACTGTCTGAAATTTGAGCATAAAACTTGAGTACTTTCCCCTCCTTTGCCATTGCCTCACTGCATTACCTTAAAAAATCCATTTATTTCTCATCTGGAAAATGGGCAATAATAAAACTGATGTACCTTACATGGCAACTCTTAAGATTAATTAGTTAATGCTGTGGAGCTCATTTTTTCAGAGGTTTCCTATGGTCCAAAACAGAGGCATATACAAATGAAGGAAGAAATTTCATGTTTAACCCAGACAGTTTTCTTGTTGAGAGAAACAGAAAGGATAGACATAGATTTTCTGAGATTTCAATTTCCCTTTCTTTTGCCAGTTACATCTACATTTGCAAGACTAATGCTCTAATAATACTTGCTACTCATTTGGAAATTCAGATGAGACATTTGGGTTTCTTAAGTAGTTTTGCATTAGACTTAAGCTATCTCATAAATAAATGATGACAAAAAAAATCTGTCTACATTTCACCTTATTATAGAAAGAAGGGCTATTACAGAAAGAAAAACCCTAGGGTGTTACTGTATTGGTCCTTCAATATGTATCTGATCTTATCATGTGCTTTAAACACACCAGTCTTTAACAAATCAATTGATTGTACTGTTCTTTGGCCTCAAAAATGCCGCATTGTATATATTTTACTAATTTTCAAGTTTTAATGTCCGTGTATATAAGAATATATATATATAAATACTTGATTATATATACAGATGTATATATTTTATGTCCATATGTGCATGTACAACATAGCTATGAATACATACATATAAAAATTTTATCTTTGAAATTATGACATTTTTAAAAGAAATGCGTTTTCTGGACAAGTTCATATGAACTTGTCTGAGATCCTATATTCTTCATCAGTGGCAGAGCGTGCTGCACTGACTTTGCATCTCCATCACCCAGATTGCATCCACCTCCAATCTGACTGAGGGATCAGTGTAGGCATATTGATAGACTTAATTTCCTACCTGTAAAATGTAAAGGTTAGTTGAACAGATAAACACATCATAGAAGACTATGAGACATGTAGTGAAATACATAGTAAGACTAGGTACTTATGTAACTAAACCCAAGGGAATCACAAAGCTATGAAGTTTTTATCCTGCGTTCTTAAAAAATCCAGCACTTATTTAATATCTTGGAGAGTCTGATTTGGCAAAGCAATTAAGCATGAACTTTAAGTCAATATACTTAACCACTTGCCTATAACTAATTATGTGCCTAAATGATTTGCTGAATTTGTAATTTAATATAAATGCATATGAAATATGGGGTTTTTGCTTTTTCTTTTCAAAATACAACTTAAAGAAGAGATTGTTTGGATTCTTAATTTCTAATTGGTTTCTTCACATTAAGATTTTGCAACTGAAATCTAACAACATCATGCAAAATAACAAATTTCTTCTCCTTTAAAAATCAGATTATTTCTGTCAAATATTTTTCACATCCTTCCCTGAAACATTGTCTTACATCTCATATATAGTTTGCTTATATTTGTACTTTCTTAAATGGAAAAGCGTCATGTAGTAATTTTTTCTGTCCTAGATAACTCTTCTCTTGTTATTCCCTTGTAAACTCTTTCTTAATTGCTCTGAAAAAAATAATTCTAATAGATGTAATATGCTAATTTCAGTGTTTTCCTGTTAGTTATTTAAGAGCCACTCATTATTCAGAAGAAAATTCCCCAATATGGTTCTTTAAAAAGAGTTTGTGGTGAGATTAAATGAATGGTAAAGTTGTGAAAATTGCAATGTTTGCTTTTTTTCCCAGCTGTACAAAAGTAAACATTTAGAAAAACAGTCAACGGAAAAAAAAAAAAATCCATGAGGAATAGGATGGCTTTTCAGATTCACTGATGCCAGGACTAGTGTAATGGGAAATCTATAGGGATTATATTACTAAAATCAACCAAAATTTTGAAGAGTTAAGTTTTTGCAGGCAATTGTGCTCCTCAAATGTATGGGGGGATGTTAATCACACTGAAACTGTCCTAAAACATTGATAAATTCACCTCTTTCTTTACAACTTTTTCCAGCCCCTGCTTTACGATTTTTCCCTTTTTTTTTTTTTTTTTTCTCACTATTTACTGCAATCAAGTGCTTTTCCTGTAATTGCTCCCATAATTTTTCCTGGAGTTGAGTCTGCAAGATGTTGCAGTAATCATTTAATCAGTAACAACACATTTTTGTATTCCTACTACATGATTAAATTAGTATAGTTTACATGTGTTACATTTAGAGAAATCACTGACTTATCAAACCAAAATAAATATTGTAGTCTAATTAAATCTCTTCTGATTTTATATCATATAAAAATTCTCAAAATAAGGTCAGGATTTTCCATGTTAATTATAAATAAGCGACTGTTTATAACAATTAAATTATAGCTAAACTTAACTCACAGCAAAAAAAAAAAAAAAGAAGATAGATAAAATATCACTAACACTGTTTACAGTGATAACTTAATTTGCCTGCTTCTGGAACAATTAAGTTTTTTCTTATTGTCTTATGACATGGCTCTGATCTCTTAGCAAGAGCTTACCAAGACCAAAAAATAGCCCGAGATCTTTTTGAAACATCAACACAAGTTATTTAAAAAGTTGTTTTAACAATAAATCATGAATGAAAAATTTCTGAAAAATGAAAATATATTCATTTGCAAATACATTTTATTATTTGCCACATTTCTTTTTATACATATTTGTTCACCATTTGCTGACTTTTACCTCTTACTATCATTTATTCAGTTTCTTCCAGTAATATTAAAAAAAATCTTAAACAACAGTCAAAAGCATCAAATTTACCGTACTTGGGAAGACTGGGGTTTTTTTACCACAACTTGTGAAACAGGACCTGTTTGAACCATTTTCAGACAAAACAGAGATTCAAACAAATAGATCAGAAAACCTGCATGTCCTCTGGTATGCATTGGAGTTCCATCCAGTAAGGATTCTACACTGACAGAATAGGAATAAAACATATTGTGCCTTCATGCCTTGGCAAACACAAGTTGAATAAACGAGTGGGGCTATTTCCTAAGTTAAAGATCAGCCATAATTTTTTGGACATGATGAAACAGCCTTTTCAGTTAGGACAGCTATAACTTCTAAAAAATAGTCTTTACTTCCATCTTTTAAATGTTTTACTATATAAATATACATATACCAATGACTATGATTATATAGTCACATATCAGCTGATGTTATGTGTTGGCTTCATCTTGGCAAGCAACCAGCGGCCCACCCAGCTGCTCTGCCATTCCCTTTCCTCAACAGGGCAGTATGAGAAATGAAAGTGAAGGAAAATCTAATGGGGAAAGATAAAAGCAGCGAAATCAGTTATCAATATCACAGGCAAAACAGATTTGACATGAAGAAAATTAACTTAATTTGTTGCTAATTAAAGCAGACTTGGACAGTGAGTAACAAAAGAAAAAGATGAAAATTAAAACTTCCCCTGCCCCTTTTTCCCAAGTTCAATTCCAATCCTTCCCCCAGCACCTCTTCCTCCTCATCATCTGCCCCTGTCCACATACCCGGAGCATCATAGGGTGTGGGGAAAGGGGTAGTACAACCTGTCCATAACAGTTCCTCTCTGCTTTTCCTTCCTCCTGTTTTTCCCCCTCTCCCCAGGCGGCAGCCCTGCATGAACCACTCCAGTGTGAATCCTCTCCACCAGGCTGTAGTCCTTCAGGAATAAATCTGCTGTTCTGCAGGTTGTCCACAGGCTGCAGTGTGGATATTCACTCTGGTGTGGTCCTCTCCACAAACTACAGGGAAATGCCTTCTCCACTGTGGTCTTGTTAATGGCCTACAGGTGAATCTCTGCTCCAGCTCCTGGAGCACATCTCTTTTGCCCTCATCCTTCTCTGACCAGGGTGATCATGCTGTACTTTATCACAGTTTCAGAGGTGTTTGTTTGTTTGTTTTCCTCCTCTTTAGCTTGTCCCGTATATTTCCCTTTCTAAAATATGTTTTCTCAGAGGCACCGCAAGCCATTTTGATGGGCTCAGCTGTGCCCTGGGGTGGATTCATTGGAACTGTCTGGAACCAGCTGTATCCCACGTGGGACAGCCCTGCCCTCCTCTCACAGAGGCCTCTCTACCAAGACTCTGCCATGGAAATCCATTATACCTCAAATGTTCTAGAAATTGAGCTACCAAAACTCCTCAAAGATTTTGGTGTTAATTTTGATCCAACTGAAAATTCTATGCATCAATTTCACCACCTTATATGAAAAATCTTTCAAGACACAAAAATTGTAGGATTTATTTGTCTTGAGCACAGTGGAGCTGCTATTTATTCTTTGTACTACTAACATTGTCTGTGATTACTGTCATCAAGACATAGTTCTCACCTGGTTTGAATAGTTTCATATGAACTATTTAAATTGCCCTTTAAAAATCCCCCCACAGCTGGATTTTTCTTTTTTTTTTTTTTTAAAGGACCATAATTTGTTCATAAATCTAAATGTCAGAAGTTCTGAGCAATCAGTACATTGCTTAGTAGGAGTGATAAGTACCAAACTCCAAGTGACCAGGGTCACTTGGTTTATTCAGTCCTTGATTTGTTCGGCCTGGAGAAGAGGTGAGTGAGGAGAGACCTCATTGCGGTCTTCAAAATCCTCACAAGGAGCAGCAGAGGGACCAGCACTGATCTCTTCACTCTCGTGACCAGTGAAAGGATTCAAAGAAATGGCATGAAGCTGAGTCAGGGGGGGTTTAGGCTGGATTTCAGAAGAAGGTTTTTCATGCAGAGTGTTGTTGGGTGCTGGAACAGGCTCTCCAGGGAAGTGGCCCCAGCACCAGACCTGACAGAGCTCATGAAGTATTTGTACAATGCTGTCAGGCACAGGGTGTGACTCTTGGGTTGTCCTGTGCAGGGGGAGGAGTTGGATTTGATAATTCTGATAGGTCTTCCAACTCAGCATGTTCTGTGATTCTGGGATTGATTCTGTGATTCTGTGACTCTTTAACCATTTCACCAGAACATTTACCTTTAAACCACCAGTTTTAAAAATTTGCTTGTTTGGAAATATGAATGGATTTGGTTTAGCTGTACCGGTAGTCCTACCCAAGAACTTTTTCACTGGTCTTCAGTATTTTGAAATAGCTTTGGTAGGATTTTTCCTGTTCCTAGCTCAGTGAGTTGCATATTGTTTCTAGTCATGTATCAATGTCTGTATGTTTTACCCACGTGCACTCAACTGGAAGCCCCAATAATCTGCATATGTAAAGTCCTAAGAGTTCCTTCTTCCTCCTCCCTGCACAGTGGCAGCTTCAGATATATATGATATTTTATATATATGCAAAATGTCAATTTATGGCATGCACTATAGTGAGCAAAAGAGTAAACAAACATTATGTACTTCAATTCCTATTTGAATGCAAATAATGATAAATGAAAATTATATAAAATTCACTTTCTGAGACTAGTTCCTAACTATAATTATGCTCATAATATTAGACTTGCACCTGTAATGGCTGAGACATTGTTTTATCTGCTGCACCAACACAATGTGTGTTTCTGTTCACTCATTGAAAAGCTTGGCAGACCTGTCAAGCATTCAAACCCGTGACCTGACAATATTAAATTTATTTCCATAATCTTAGTTCATGCTGTGTGTAATTTTACATGGTAAGAGGTTTCCCATAATATCATATGACATAATATGATGTATCGTGCCAGCAAATATTCATCAGTATTTCTGTACCTCTGTATAGTAAATACTTATACCCATGGCGAAATCAAGTTCATTGTCTGTGTTAACAACTGCAGAATTGCCAGTATTTCCATTAATTCATAGTTGGTGTTAAATTCTGGATTCCATTTAAAAAAGTTTAAACTCCAGCAAAAAGCTGTGTTTAAGTAAGAAAAGTATCTTGCATAGGTCAAAATCCTCTGAATTTTCAATCTTCTTTTGCTGGTCCAAAATGCTGAGCACAATCTTGATTTATGTTTACAACAGATTTGAAATTCAGAACAAATGTAGTGAAAAACTTCTCAAATCTGTAGGGAACTGGAGGTCCTTTGTTCAAGGAAGAGGAGAGGTGATATTATTGTATATTGAAATCTGTAATGGGAGGAAAGAATGATTTGAAAAGGAAATAAAGCTAAGGTCATTTTAGTTAAGGGTGTAAAAAATCTAATAGATATTGACTACACATGAGTAAGTTTATACTGACTAACACGAGTGTGTTTCAGGCATAGCAAAGAAATATCTTTATCAATCCTTCTGCCTGTAGCTTTTCCAAGGGCTTTATCTTTCTCTCATTAATCAATTCAGAGCTGCTGTTCAGATTTTTGTCTACATAGCTTTTATGATTTCTGACTGTTATTTTTTTTTCCTGTTTTCCCATGGTTTTCCTCATCTCTGTGTTATATTTTTTATGGAATGGCTATGCACTACTTAGCATTGCCTAAGATTAGGGTGAAAATTTTATGCACAAGTAGCGACATTCTGCAGAAAGTTATATTATTATAGTCTAGTGTAAAACTTTCTTATGTATGCATGAAAATATATATAAACTCCATAGCTGCCTCTGGGCTTACCTATGAATATATGTGAATTCCTTCATCTTCTATCAAATTTTAATACAGCCCAATTTCTTGCTTTTACTTTATTTCGTCTCCATAAGGTAATAATAATTCCCATAATCACTTTATATCAAGACTTTCCCTGTTTTTGGCAAAAACAGTGTATCTCTTAGATTTATATACGATGTATACAAGGCTAATTTCCTAAATTAAATTACAAGATAATGCTGTATTTTTTTCTTGTCAAATAATTCAAATTTTTAATATGTTTGTGAAATTATATATTTGTTTACATCAAGATTATTCTGATAAAAAAGGATGAAAGAATTTTTTTTTTTTTTAGTTTTTTAGTTGCTTTTCTAAGATAGGGAAACTATAGCAAAACTATTGGTTTTGTTTGCTTATGAATTGTGTTACAGTGGGAGCATGTACTGGGTTCCAGGTCATACTGGTCACCTCATGGGTGCTTCCAGCTTCAGGCAGAAGTCATTTAAAAGGCTGTGGACAAAGAAAAAATGATAAGCAGATTAAGAAGCTAAGGGTCTTGTTCAAAAAATTTTTTATATTTGATCCCAGTTGAAACTAGGGAGGTTAATTGTCATCTTAAAGCAGTTGGGATTTCATATTTTATATTTTGCTAAAATTTATAATTGAAATAAAATTACTTCTGAACTTCATAATGATGAATTGCTAAAAGATAAGTAAATCCTTATACACATATAATTAGATTATAAATTTTGGGCTTGGTATCTGGGCATTTGTACAGCAAATACAATACAGTTGTATAAGAGAATCATAATCCTGAATGAGGTACTATTATAAAATATATTTTTATTAGAAGGCTGATCTAAGTTTTTCTAATATGAATATAATATGATTTCCTCATATATGTCTACTTCTTAAATACTAAAACTGCTCTGTACAGCCTTACAATTTTCACAAGATTTTTACATTGGGGGATGAACTGTTATTATTGCTCAACATTTCTTTTTAGTGCAACTTGCTCTAAAGGTAACACCTCCCATTTCTCAACACAAAAATGAGGGCCAAAAAAAAGTGAAAGAACTGACTTCATTCTAGAGTATGCAATCACTAAGATAAAACCTAAAAATCCTTAATGTATTTAATTTTGGCATGTAATTGTCAACACAGTATAAATAGAAATGCATGTAAACATATGGATATGTATACACTAAAGAGTTAAATATATTTTAATAAATATTTATATGTATATGAAATTTTAATTGGCTTTTTGGAAGGAAAATTTGATTTATAAAACATAAAATGACAGAATGGTTTGGGTTGGAAAGGGCCTTAAGGATCATCTAGTTCTAGCTTTCCTGCTGTGGTCAAGGGCACCTTCCACTAAACCAGTTTGATCAGAGACCCTTCCAGCCTGGCCTTGAACTCTTCCATGGGGTGGGGCCTCTGCAGCTTCTCTGGGCAGCCTGTTCCAGTGCCTTTCCATCCTCAAAAGAAAGCATTTATTCCTCATATGTTACCTAAAACTACCCTATTTCAGCTTAAGGCCATTCCTCCTTATCATATGTCTCACAACATGCCTGGCAAAAAAGTCCCTCTCCAGCTGTCTTGAAGGCCCCTTTTGTACTGGAAAGCTGCTGAAAGGTTTTCCCAGAGTCTTCTCTTCCCCAAGTTGAACAGCCCCAGCTCTCTGAGTCTCCTTAGGAGAGGCCCCAGCCCCAGCTCTCTGATCATCTTCGAGGCCCTTCTGTACACTTGTTCCAAAAGGTCCATGTCCATCTTGTTTCGGGAGGCCCAGAACTGGACACAGTACCCCATGTGGGGTCTCATGAGAGCAAAGGCAGAATCCCCTCCCTTGACCTGCTAGCCTTGCTTCTTTTGGTGCAGCCCGGAATTCGGCTGGCTTCCTGGGCTGCACGCGCACATTATTGTAATGCACTCTGTTGTAAATCACCTACAAAAAAAAGTCTATAAATCTTCGACTTCCACCTGCTTCCCTTCCATTATTTCAGTCAAAAAGTTGTCAAGGATAATTGAACAATATATTTAGTAATCCTGTAGTTCAGCTTTGAAAATACGAGTCAAGTAATTCTGCTGAAGATCCTCTTATAGACACATGTCTCAGAAGATAGTCATGTGGCTTACTTCTTTGTATGAGAGCAAAGGTGTCAAATCATGCTTTGAAATTCAATTGCTATTAACTAAAATGTTATTTTTTCTTCTAAATTATTTTAATATTTATGTTTTAAGCTATTTGATACATTACTTCATCACTTTTGACTTTTCCCGTAGATTTGTTCATCATGCGCGATTGTCCTACATTTCAGATCAAAACTGACTATCAAATTAGAAAATGAAAGCAACTTGTTCAGTATCTCATATGCGCTTGAGATCACTTCCAATCTTCTGTCTGCCTGGATGTAATTTTGGCTGTTACAAAAATGTACCTTTTTCAAATGCACCCACGCTACTAAATCAGCCATGCTAATCGTACTGCTGTGTTTACAGCTTCACTGTTTTAATGCCCATTCTGAACTTACGAAAAATTACTTTTTACCTCCATTTACAGTACTGATTAGTACTGAGACAAGAAGAGATATCCACAGAATCTCTTGAAAAATAATGACAGAGACTGTTGCTTCCTTATTAAAAAAAAAAATCAAAATTCCCTTTATGTTAGTAATTATTTATAGAGATATTAAAATATTTAATAAATAGATTTATTATTTTGTAATCATAAAAACCTTACTTTTACCAAGTTATAAAATGTATGGCATGAGCTATTTTTCTTCATGGGTCGTCATTAATAATGATTTTTTTGTTGTTGTTTTTACTGGTTCTGCTGGTTTATACATGTTTTTGATCAGTATGAGGCTAAAACAGACTTAGCCTACTTATCACATTTCCTCTTTAAAATATTGGAAAACTAAATTTCTTTCTTTTTTCCTAGTCTTCTGGAAGCTTGCTCAGAATTTTGGGATTGATTTGTGATAATGATTAATTGATAATTGAGATTAATTATTTAGAAGGATCTTAAAAAAAAAAATCTCAAAAATTTCCTTAAGTAAAAGCTGCTCAATCCTGATAATTACTAAAATTTAACTTCAACAACTGTCATCTAACATAGTTGTAACAGATGGAACAGAAATAATTTTCTTGGCACGCTAAATTAGAGTTACGTAATTTTGCTTCCCACAATAGTAACATGTAGAAAGTGTAGGTCTTTTATATCTTATCCAGACAGTCCTCTCTCTTTATTTTTTTTTTTTTTGTTAAAGTATTTTCTATGTGGCACTGTTAACATTTGTTTCATCCTGGTATACTAAAATATTTTGTAGCATTGACAGAAAGAGGGAGGTAAGCATTGAAGTTCTTTTTGCCTTTTGATGTATTTTGGTTTTATGTGTAAAAGTGTTGCCAGCTGCAGGGAGGCCACAGGGACTGTCCAGTGTTGGATTGGCTGATTCCAGCCAGCCCCTACAGACCCACCACTGCACATCACTAAGCCCATCAGCCAAGCTGGTAGAGCTTCTGCTAAAAGAGATTTAGGAAAGGGCAGAACCATTGCACTGTTGGAGAGGTGAGGTGGAGGGACTGGGGAATTGGGAAACTGTAGAGAGGGTACCAAGGTCAGGGAGGTGGAAGAGGGAGAAGCGGAAGGGGAGGGGAAGAGGGAGGAAGGGAAGGGAAGGGAAGGGAAGGGAAGGGAAGGGAAGGGAAGGGAAGGGAAGGGAAGGGAAGGGAAGGGAAGGGAAGGGAAGGGAAGGGAAGGGAAGGGAAGGAAAGGAAAGGAAAGGAAAGGAAAGGAAAGGAAAGGAAAGGAAAGGAAAGGAAAGGAAAGGAAAGGAAAGGAAAGGAAAGGAAAGGAAAGGAAAGGAAAGGAAAGGAAAGGAATTGGAGGTGGTTCAGGTGCTAGAGAAGTTATTTACTGCAATGACTAGTGGAGGACCCCAAGCAGATGGATATTTCCTGAAGGAAGTTTGGCCTATGGGCGGCCCACACTGCAGCAGATTTTGTTATGAAGGAGTCTGTGGAGAGAACTCACACCAGACTGATGCAATAGTGTGAGGAGGAATGATCAGTAGAGAGAAGCCATTAGGTACTGACTGTAACCCTCTAATTCCCACTGATGTTATACTGCTTGTTGGGAATATCCTGGAGTTAGCAGTGAAGCAACAAATTGAGCCTGGAGGCAGAAAGGTGGTGTTATCATGTTTTTCTTGTTTGCCATTATGGAAATATATTGTAATTACCTATTAATAATTTTCCCTAAATTGAGTCTATTTTGTCTTAGACAGTAGTTGGTAAGTTATTTCTATCTTTTTCATCAAAATATGTCTCATTTCTTTTCTTTTTCTATTTTCTTCCCTGTGCTGTTGAGAGGGAGAGTGAGTGAGCAGCTGGGGGGGAGTTCAGCTGTTTCTCAAGATAAGCCCACCACAATTATGTCATCTCAGTAAAATAGATCTAATATGGTGACATATACTGGATGCATTCATATATATACTCTGCATAAAAAAATTACTTAATGTTAAGTAAATTTGGAAGAAATGTCTTATGTATTTAAAATTTGAATTATGTGGAGTTTGTATTTTACTGTAAAACCTATGCATGCTGGTTGCAAAAATTTCAAGGTCTTGACTGAAGTTATACCAGTATATGCTTTTTGTTTACCCATATCAGTGAAAAAAATTAAATGTGTTAAGTTTAAAGGTTGCATTATTTAAACACAATTTTCAGAGAAAAGAAGACCACTCTAAAATGCTTAAAAGTTGAGTTGTGAGTACATTCTGAATTTTGTGAGATACTAAAAATATGAAGACTTCTTCAAATAAAGTAATGACTTTGAGGGGAAAAAAAGCACTATTTTTAATTCATGATATCATATGCCTTGATATTTGTTGTGTCAGCTGAGTACTGAATGTGTTTTCAAGCTGTCCTTTAACTTCAAGCTGAAGTTAGCACACAGTCAATTTGCCAGGCAAGAATGAGTATTTCAGCTAAATCTGGCTGAAATTTGTCTATAATTTGTAAAAGGAATATCTTGAATATTTGGAAGTTTTCAATTAAGGCCAAAAAAAAGAGAAGTAGTTAATATTTTTCAATTATTGGTTTAGATTTTCCTTACTTTAGGAAATTAGCTTGAAAGTGATATCCTAAGTCATAGCATCATTTCTTGATGTTGCAGACATATCTTAAAATACAGCTAAAAAACTAGGTAAATTTTGTCTTTAAAGTAAATGGATTATTTTTCTGCTACTCCTACCTTTAACTAGAATTTTTTTTAAGATTTTCATTAGCATTAAAGATTTCTGTGATTCAATAACATTTTTAAGAAAATAGTATCCTGAGGTACTAGAATCTTCAGATACATTACATGCAACTCTACTCCTTTTTGTTAATTTAAAACACAGCAAGGAGTCTGTATTACTCTACCACAGTAATAGGAATAATAGAAACTATAGTCACAAAGTTGCATAAAAAATTAGCCCCTTTTAGCTGGTCTTAAAAATACTTTTTCTACATTTTTAAATTTAAATATGAACTACAAAATTGTAAGACTCTGAATAGCTAATAGACTTTATACCAACAGCCCAATTTAAAGACATAAGAAATCACAATCAGGTAATAAATAAACAAATAGGAATGTGATGTTTATCTTCCAAATAAAGCATTGCTATGTGTATGATATAAATTTCAAATATTTGGTTTATTTTTTCTTAATGAAGATAAAGTGTAGAATGGGAACTATATAAAAAATGTAAACAAAAAGAATGAATGCATTGAATGCAAATAAAATATAAATGAATAGGAATTTTAAAGTAGGGTTATTTAAATTACAATGTACATAAAATTTAGAAATAATAGAATGAATTTCATAGTTTAAAAAAAACTATTTAGATTTAAGGTGGGATGGAGCTATCCAGAACTGACACTGAAAATCGTAGAAAACTTGGAATTAAGGCTGCTGATTAACCTGGGAAGTTAACATAACAATTTGGGTTCAAGTCCAGTTTTGCACTGGATTAAATAAAAGTTTTAATAAGAAAAGAACAAAGACATAACAGAACAAGACAGTGTTGAGTAATTTAATAATATACAGCAAGTAAATTACTTGTAGAATTGCTCCATAAGACTCCATGACTTGATAAAAATGTAGAACCTTAGAAGAAAGGTGAATGATGAAATAATGAATAGACACAGAATGCATCATGACTGTAAGGTTTCTGTTTAAGAGACGAGGAAGGAAGGGATCTGCATAATGCAAATGAAAGGCCTGTGCAGAGGAGGGGCAGAAAATAATGAGGAAGCCAATGACATTTGCAAGCTTGAGCAGTTGCAAGGGCCAAGGCTCTTCCTGCAGGCTGAAGGAATGAGCAGGAGAGGAGTTTCTCAAGTGAGGGTGTGCCTGTGTGTGTGTGCATGCAGAAATAAACCCATGTTCTCTCCGATTTAAGGAAGAATTCAGGGTTTGAATTTGCAATTTGATCTTACTATATTCTAATAATGTAGATAACATACAAAGATTATCGATATCTTAGCAGAACTATAAGTAGACACCTGTGATTTGTTATTGAGTAGGATTATTTGCAATGTTTACAGTTCTTTATAACTTTTTTAATAACTACTTTTTTAGTTCTCTCTGCTCACACAAAACTATACATTGGCTTGAAGATACCTTGGAAGGAAATTTTGTCAAAAGAACTGGTAAAAACATAAGGAAAATATTAAACCTAGTTTTCAGTAATTTAAATTTCTAAAATTTGATTTTTAAATGATGAAACATCCAATAACCCAAATGACCCTACACAAACATATACATGGAATAAATTACTTCAAATGAAAGCAGAAAAATTATTTGTTCAGCTGCTCTAGTGGCTGGAAGGTTAGGAACAAAAGCTATTATTGTTCAGTGTATTTTTTCACAGGAAATAGACAGTGGCAAACATACAGTAGTTCAACACATGAGATCAGAGACTCAGTTTTTATAGTAAACCAAAACCAGATGTTGGAGGGACTCAAGACCTTTACAGAAATTATTACTTATGTTTGCCTTAGAAAGCAAAGAAAGTTTACAGAGAGTCATGTACCTGATTAAGAAAAAGGCAGGTTACAAAAGCTATTCATTCAAGGAAAAATATTTGCCATACAGACTGTTTTATATATAGCAGTTAGTTATATACATAGGATTTAAATTTTACTTTCATTTGGTTTTTGAATGAGTGTGCTAACTTCTTCAGGCTACTAAACAAATTTAGAAATAAGAAGAAAGTTAAATATTTTTAAACTGAATGCCAGAATTGTGCGGTAAGCCCTTGGAGTTTAAGTTCCATCATTAATGGATACAGAATTCGGCATTAAAGAATATTTATCAGAGAAAAAATTGAATTATGTTACTGCATAGGTAGTATATAACTTTTCAGGTAGCATGAAGTCTTTCTCTAGGTAAGTATTACTGATTTGATATCACTGGATGCTAACTGGTTTAATAGGAATTTGATGGAATAGTCAAAAATAAGGTCTCAGTGCTGCATTCCTGCAGGTTTCTTGCAAATAGAAAAAAATAAGGGCAAGACCATAGCATGTTGGAGACCAAGGTTTATCTGCCATAGGGAACAGATCTATGGGAAATGAAACACTACTTCTAGTACCTCCAAAACGATTTGTTTCTTGGCTTTTTCAGACCATCTTTTGCAGATATTGCAGTCATTGCAGACATCTAACTTTTCTTAGAAAATGTTTTTTTTCCTAGGAAGGAATTTTTTTTTTATTTCTGTACTCTTTTTTCACAAGGTTGGGTTTAAATAGGTTTTAAAAAATTAGGTACTCATCTTAATTTTAGTCCTTTATTTAGTCTGTTACCTCTAGAGCTTTAGAGTCTTGAAATTCTGGAGTTGTGTAGTCCTGCTATTTTGGAGACATGTCTGTAGGTAATATGTAATGAGTAATAGGAAGCATTGTGAGAGCATCTAATATCAGAGAAATTGTTGGAGGATGTAGTAATCGTCAAAGAGAAGTTTGTGCCATTTTTTAATTTTAACTCATATTTTGAAATCTGTTAGTATTTTTCAAAGCTTCGTGGACATTGAGTATACAAATTAAATGCATTACAGGTTAAAAAAAAATCTTAATATAATACCAATAAATGAATTATATTAATTATAATTCATAATAATATACAAAGAATATTTGTAAGCAATCAAAAAAAAAGATAACTTGAACCTCAAGTTTCTTGAAGGGTGCTTATTAGAACTTCTTTCTGTTAAATGCTGTTAAGTTCCAAGTGGAACTTCCTTGAGCAGAATTTGTGGAATTTCTTTACCCAATACCCACTTGCAGGTGCAATCTGGTGCAAACTCTAATAGAGAAAAAAAATGTCTTTACATCTTCCCAAAAAAGTTTCAAGTATGTGGTTTAAATTTAAATTGCAAATAAATATATAAGCTTCTATAAAATTCAGATCTTAACAAAACCAGGAGAACATGGACTAGACTGTGCAAAACGGATCAAATAGAATGCCCTTAGTCTTCTATGGTTATGCTTAGACAATAAGTACTGTTGGTAACATTTTATCCTGTCTAATTAAATACTTGCAATTGTGTAAATATGCAAACACTATTTTTAATGATTATATAATTAAATAACTATATAATATGATATAATGAAATGCTTAAACATTTGATAGTAACAAATTCACATTATAGTCCAATTTTAAAAATTCTTGCTATATTTCCATAGCTAAAAATAATGTATCATGAATTTTTATTTAGTTAAAGTTCATTTATGGCATTCTGCAGTTTGATCTACACTCTGTACTGTCCATAATAAGGAAGCATACTGTAATTAAACTTATTAGATTATTTCAACTTGTTTTTCTGAACTGGCTTTTTGAAAATTTTCTTGCAGTGATGGTCTACTGAAACATAGAGGTTGAAACTGAGGACATAGATTTATGTCCTCAGAGAAGAGGAAGATAATACTTGCATACAAAGGTGTGTATGATAGCACCTATTGCAAAATGTTATTAGATCTACATATTTTCCTTCTTATTACAATGTTATACAGAATATGAATGAAATAGATAATGTTAGAATTCATGGGCTGAGCTAATAATTTTGTATTCCATTGAGATTTAGTGGAGACATTACCCAGTTGTCTTTAAATTCTTTTGCACACATATATGAAGGGTTCAGAACAGGCTGATAGTGGAAGAAATGTTCTGAGCCAGATGAACCAAGTACATGTCTAAATCTTTTGATCTTGGTGTAGACTCAAATGAGCAATTGTAAGAAAGGAGAATTTTTCTCTGTCTGGCCTCTACTAGGAAGGTGCAAACATCATGAGTTAACTTACAACAATAAACAGTGTTTCTAATTGGCATCCTTGCTGATCATTTCAAAGAGATAAATGATCAAAGAAACTGGGCTACCCTCCTGTACCTGGAGATGACTCTTCCATCTCAGGATTTAATGTAGTTTCATGGTGATTGTTTTCCAACACAACTACACAGAATTGGCAAATGTTGCTTATTGTTACTTTTCATCTTATAATATATATTAGGAAAATAAATATATAATGGCCAAAATTAAAGTAAAGAAACTAAAAATTCTACCCTCGCTGTTAGTGGAGTAGAGTAATAACTAATTTTATAGCTGGTATGTTAAGTATGGAAAGTCTGCAACTGAGGTAATAAGAGTGTGTTACACCAAGAATCCTTGAAAGACATCCATAAAGCTCTGGGGTGATTTTCAAGATATTTTGAAACCTAAATTTAGCAACAGTGAAATTTGCAAGACACTGCAATGTAAAAAAAAAAAACATGTAAATGTACTCTTAACTAGTGAAATAAGGTATATTATCTGCATTAGAAGATAAAATGCCAGCAGGGGTAGTTCACAAGCTCATATGTACTTTTGTCTGCTAAGGATAAACTAAGTTTAACAATAGTATTCCACAAGAGACTGTTCTCTTGAAAATAGATTGATTTGGTATATATTACTTATTTTGCCTCTACTAGCCAAAAGGATTGTGAATGAGCATAAGGCAAATATTTTTGACATTTCCTTTTTATCCTTACATTATATTGGTGATAAAAATGTACTACACTTACATATTTTTTTAATGAGCAGTCATATAGTATTTTATATAATAATTTTCAGATTTCTGTAAGACTGGAAAAAGCATTGCTCTTATGCTAAGAACAATGAAAGTTTGCATAGCAAAATGAACTTGAGTTTACCTGGATCAACACTTTGAAAATTCAGGTAAGGGGTAGATGCAGGTAAGGGTTAACGGGGCTGTGTAGGAACGAGGACAGCATCTGATGAACAGTGGACGCAGAAGCAGGGGATTACTGCCTCCATTTCTTTCTTCTGCTTTACAATACCACTAATAGAGTCACCAGAGCTCTTTCCCCTACCCCTCTACAATTTTCTTTGTTTCACAGGAATGATCCACGTTCTCACCCTTGTCCCATACTGCCCTACACTTTTGATAATAAAAGTTAGCCTTAACTATGCTTCTGGGGAACTCAAGCCAACGCTGTTCATGAGTGCTAGATGGACAAATAAAATCAAAAGAAAATCACTTCTGTAATAGTTAATAGGATTAGTTCAGTTAGCATTGAATGTATTAAAAATAATTTTTTTTGAAAACAGGAAACAGCAGATAAAGTTAAAAATTGCTAAATGTTTATCATTTTACTGTGATGCTGTTTATATTTGTAGTGTATTAAGAGGCATAGCACTTCATAAACATCAATTTAATATTATACTTCCTAGTATTGTAGCAAAAAATAGAAAAGTCATTATCTCACACTAACGTTACTCTGTTTAATGGAATTGAAGGATTCATTGATATTGAATTCTGCTGTAAAAGGTACATCTTCTCAGTTCTAGATATCCATCTTCTATCTAAAAATAAAAATTAGAAATGCAAAACACTTGTGTTTTTCTAAAGACCAAAATAAATTATTGTAAAAATTGTGTTTTTAAGTCCTCTGCATACACACTCATCCACACATGTTGTCCAGTTAAATATTTTTCCAATAGACACTTCACAAAACTCTCCAAGGCCTCTTTTGACTTTAATAAGTTTTAGATCAGTTCTGATAGTGTCGTATGTCCTTAAAATCTTGCAGTAATAGCAGTCTCCACAAACAATTTTCTTACATTACAGTGGCATATTTTGCTGCGTGTGTTGTTTAAATTTATCTTCTATCATTTATACTTGTATTTAAAAAATATATTAAAATTCTACTAGCTTTGAGGCGCTACACTTCTAGCTTTTTTAATAAATACCTATGCTGGGAAAGAACTGCACTTCAATAACCTATGTAAACATATTGCATATTATTAGACCTTAAAATTACATGTTTGACAGATAGCACACAGGTTCTCAAGGGTATTATTGCAATCTGTGAAACTTATTAACTGTGATTTCATAGCCAATGACAAAAGATAATAAAAAAAAATCATCTGTTCTTTAAGTCAAAGCATTTGTCCACGGGTAATAAGAAGTCATCATTTCCATACATGACTGAGAAAAAAAAAATAAAAGTTTGTCACCTTTATCTAGTTGCATTCATCTGATCAAAAAGACACAGCAAACAAAAAAAATTTATATTTCAAATGTTTTAGATTTGAGATTCTGTATAGCAATCTTTTTGGATTTGTCTAAAAACCAGTTAAAATCTTGGAAGTGTGAAGTATGTCTGCAAAAAAAAATAAAAAAGAAGATAAAGAAGAAAACCTGCAGACATTTTCAGTCAGAAAGATAGGGGCTGGGGAAAATGTAGAGCAGTACCAGATGCTCTTGGTTTCGGCTCCTGGAAGTTGTGGATCCAAATAATTTTCCTAGACCATACATATATTGATACATGCTGCTTTTCCTGCTAATGTGAAAATATTGTATGCTCTTGTAGAAACTGCTGCTGTTTCTAAACTGCTGTTTAGATTTTTCTTCCACCCCTTCTTTCCCCCTCCACCATCATTATAGCGATTTCTACTTCATTAATATGGGATTCTAGATGATTTTTCTTTCACTGACTGAAATACTTCAGCAGCTTCTTATATCTTCATTTTTAGTGACCCAGCAGCTGAGCTATAATGGAAAAGTTAAGCAAAGAGTCCATCCTGAACCGTTCATAGTCTTGTGTTTTCCTGAAATACACCCACATTTGCTTGCAGTTTTTTTTATTTTTAAAGTATTTAGAGAATGATAACAAAGATTTGAGTAATTTTTGCTGGAATAAAGTAACCATTTAGAATTACTCTCTCACAAATCAGAAGATGAGTTTTACCATTCTGTCCTCCAGAGAGTTTATTGGTTCCTAGCCAAGGATGAGAGATTGGAGAAGTTGGTTTGAGTTTCTTGAGTGAAAAGAAGGAATTCAATCTGTTTCTTGCAATGTAGGAAAATTATATAAAAACTGGATAGTAATTTGTTTAAAATACAACAAAATGAACAAATTAATGAAAAAAATATAAATTATAAAATCCCTTTTCATGAAACCATAGTTTGTGGTGTTGTAGTCCATATAGAAGAAAGTTAAATCTACATTTTAATGAGTTGGGAGATTTTCTTAAAACAGCTGTCTGAACATGACATATCTTTTTATGACAATGTCAAGAAAGTATTTTGTCATTGAAAAAATTGAAGGATTTAGCATTTGAAAAATTGGTAAACAACAATTGATTAGTATGATTTTGGTTTCCCATCTGGTGGATCCAAAGTATTTCTGCAGCCAGGTAACATTGTGGTAGTTTTCATTATGTTCCAAGAATAAGTAACATACCAAATGAAATTTAAACCTCTTACTTTCCAGTGAAGTCAGCTTGGGTTCTCCAAAAGAGTATTATTATTTTTTTCTTTTAGACAACATACTATATTCATGTTAATACCTCTATGAATGAGAAAATAATTAGCAAAGGAATAATAGTCATTCTCAGGGTTTGTTGTTTTTTTTTTCTCTATCATTATCTATTTTACCCCAATGTGTCCCCATCATTCAAAAAACACTTTTTTTTTCTTCTTGCATCTTTCTTCTCATGTCATTCCTTTGCTGCCCACCTCTCTCAAGCTTTTGCAGGAAAGTGGGGAGAGTGACACTTGATACTGAAGCTTGATAAATGAATTCTTTGCCTTCTTGTTTCTTGGTAAGTGGACCAGTAAGCTGTATGTCCTTGACTTTGCTTGTTGGTACAATGAAAAAATATAACAACAAAAGGATTTAACATTGAGTAAACTTTATTTTACTTCCTGCACATGGTTAATAGTATATTTTATATATGAATTCCGTAATACACTACATGATTGAAAATTTTGTGGAATGATTAAAATCTAATATACTTCCATGTTTCCACAAGTGTTTTTGAAGTTTGTTGTTTAGTGATCTTAACTTAGACTTTCAATTAACTTGCATTATGTGAAGATTAGAATATGAAGAAAAAAAAAAGAAAGTCCTCTGAACCAGTTTTTGCAATGTGCATCCTTAACTGACAATAAGTAATTGGAAAAGAATTTTTGTATTTGTGAGGCTTGACCTTGACATTGTTTGTGTAGGCCTCCAAAGCAATTATTGTAGAAACTGAGATGGAAAACAATGGCAAAAAGCAGACAGAAATGCTTGAATTAGTGCAAATCACAAACATAGCTGAATGGTATTAGATGACAGTGTGCTTTTAATGAGGGAAGACATGAAGTAATTAAATCTTGACATACAATTATGAAAAATATCAGGTAACAAGCCTGCAATGCAATATAAAATAAGAAAAGACATTTTCTGAAAACTTGCCTGATGCTCTGTCATCTGAGACTGTTCTTTATGAGTGCAGGGTGAAGGTCAAGGAGGTATCTCAACTCCATCAATCCTTTGGACAGTTACAAATGACCTTTCACTTTTCATAAGACATTCAATATTCTGAATGGGGGGGATACATTTTTCTGTGTTTAGAAAATAGCAAAATTGAAACCTTTTATAGCTCACAAGGTGCATTTGTGTTTGCATCTCCTGAACAGCTCGTTCATTTTTAAATGTTCGTTGACACCAATATCTCATTTCCATGAAGTAAACGATTTAAAATGCTGTCTCTGTTCCAACATGTATTTTAACTTTTCATACTTTTATTGTATTAATTTTTATAGATTTTAATATATATTCTATTTTTTCTTCAAAAGAATATCTTAAAATGCTGTAGTGCTTGCAGATGTATAGCTCTGTATGGCTGCTGTTTGGATTTGATATTGATGCAAAACCAAATGTTACACCATATTTATGTTTCATATTTTTTTGCAAGGATTAAATCCCAAAGTCTGTTTTCATCTTGATCTCTCATAAAAAAGGTGAGTATGAAAATTGTGTTGTTAGAACATGTATCACCAGATCCATATTTCTTTGTGACATACAGGATTCAGCTTTAATCCATAGGAGTTTCAGTGTGCAAACAGAGCTTTTTCTTTGGTCACATAAACTTTGATTCCAGTGGTACTCGTGTGAAGTAGAATTTCACTGTTATTGTTTTTGTACTGACTAAAAATAATGGTGTCAAGCTACTATTTCACCTGTATTTTGGAAAGTCCTAAGTATTTTTTGTTTTTTCCACATAAATGAATTTATTCGTCCTGTTTGTTACACAAAACAAATGAACATCAAATTCTAGACAAGAGCTGTTGCTGGACCTGTCCAATACTATGCATTATGAGCAGGTAATTCTATCGCTAACTTCAGCTGTACTTTAGTATATGAATATAGAGAAAATAAAGGAGAAAAACCCCAAATATTGCAAACATTACCAAAAAATGCCATATCTTCATTAAAGAAATTTTAAAAAACCCTTTGAAATAGAGCATAATAACAGACTGATGCAACTTTTGGAATAAAATGTAAACTTACATAGGGAGAACACAGGTGCATATTTTATAGTATCTTAGCCCACTTACTGTATTTAATCAAAGATGTTGGAACATACAACACAATTCCATTGGTGCAGAAAAATCTGTTACTACTTTTAGTGTTGAAAGATATGTTTGCTTTCAACTGAATAGAATTATTTATTTAAATCATACATAATATCTCATTCATTTCCTTAGAAATATTATTCAAGGTCTGCCATGGGCAAGAATTTGAAATAAAATATAGTTAATTTTATTGGATTTGAAAAGCTACTCAGAACAGAATTATTAAAACAATTATCAGAATCTCAAATTGGTTAAACCAAACTGACATTCATAATATCTCAGTAATTTGTTTTCCAAACTATGTCATGCTACTGTCTTCAAAATTTTGTGATTTAGTTTGCCTATATTTTACTTACTTGCTTACTCACTACTTCCACTTTACACTGAGGTAGTTTATCTACTCAGACTAGTGTAAATCACAAGTTATCACAGTTTGAGAAACACTTTTTTTCTCTCTCAATTTCTTCATAGTAAGTTCTGAAATGGAAATATAAGAAGCATTTCAGGACATTTTAGGGAAGCACTCCAGGGCAAAATATTGTCCACTATGTGCTCTTTTATGTATAAAACACCATTATCATAAGCTTGCCTTACAGGAATTTCAGCAAATTATAGAATTATACAGAATTATAGTTCACATGAGTAGATGTTTGGAAACATTTCCTAAGACCACTTAATTACATTGAGATATAATAGGCCTATTATAGGTGAGGTGCATTCAGTTTCAAAGCAGTTGCTAAATCAGCTTCCAACTACAAGGAAGTTGTATACTGCAATGAGGTCTCCCCTCCCTCTCCTCTTCTCCAGGATGAACCAGCCAAGTGACCTCAGCAACTCCTCATATGGCTTCCCCTCAAGGCCCCTCACCAAACTTGAGTCCCCTCCTTTGGGCTCTCACCAGCAGCTTTATACCTTTCTTATGTTGTGGGACCCAAAACAGACCTCAAGGTGAGGCTGCCCCAATGCAGAGCAGAGTGGGACAATCCCCTCTCTTGCCCAGCTGGCCATGTTTTCCATGATGCCCCCCAGGACTGGGTTGGCCCTCCAGGCTATCAAGGCATTGCTGGCTCAGATTCAGCTTGCCAGTGAACAAGACCCCCAGGTCCCTTTCCTAGCACTGCTCTCCAGCATCACATTCCCCAGTTTGTCCATATATCCAGGGTTGCCCCATCCCAGGCACTTTGCCTTGTTGAACTTCATATGGTTGGTGATTGCCCAGCCTCTAATAAACCCTTTTCCCCAGACACCTTTTAAAGGACTATGCACATGTCTTTCCTGGAATTGAAAAAATTATTTACATTGGTTCTTTCTTCAAATGGCAAAAATTTTTATTTTAACACAGGGCTTCTGAAAATATGCCTTTTTGAAACTTGTAATCTATTTTCCTGATAAGTTGTATCACTCTAATGTGATACAAGCAAGTATCAAATGTAATGTATGATATGGTTAGTCTTTCTCTTGGAGTAATGTATGCATAAGCTATATTTTAAAGCATATTGGGAAAAATAAAGTTGACCCATATTTCTTTTTCTCTTAAGCTGTTATTAATTTGAATTTGTGAATGGTAATTAGCCACTCAGTCCAAAATTGCACCTTAATGAATCAGTTACATTTAAATTGCCGTCACAGCCTCAGTAGATAGCAACTGAGTTCTTGCCAATATTTCCTTACATGCAGGTTAACATGGTGGAAATATAAATACAGCACATGACCTTTTTTTCCTGTTAAGACCTCTGCCTTCTTGGTTTGAAACTAAAGCTCAAGCTGTGATATTGGGAAGGAAAAGACCAAAAGTGCAAAAAAAAAAAAAATCAAGCTGACTAATGTCCAGTGAAATAAAATTTATTTAAGCATATTCATGGCTTGGAGTATAGCTCAAAAAACATACTTACCTGCAAAAGCAATGACTTCTAGCCAGGTGATATACACTGAAATAATACACCATCTCCTTTCAAAAAACCCAAACAAACCAGCAAAAACAAAAGAAATTAAGCATAGGAGAAAAATGGTAACATTATTGTGGAGATTTTATATTAAGAAAAATAGAAACTCAGTTTGTTTTCCCAGAGCAACCATTACTCAGTCATGGTGCAAATATACGAAAATACAGTGAAGTTAATACTGCACAGTATATGGCACAAAAATACAATATAATATGTACAAAAAGTGCAAAGCAGCAGAATTACAGTTGCTGTGGGAACCATACTTGGAATTTAATGACATTTGTTTGTGTCATATCTCAATCATAATGTTGCATTAACGTAGTCATTTGCATTTAATTCTATATTACATTCCCAGTTTAGAAGAACACATTTGCAGTTGCTCATGTCTCTGCTTCCAACAATCATTCAAAATTATATACTTTCTAAGATTATTTTGACAGAATTATATATAACTTCATGATGGAGCATCTCATTACCCTGGCAAGAGACCTTGAAGCAGGAAGTAGTTTGTGAAAGGGTTTGGTACTGGCAACTAAAAATCTTGTTTCTAAAGATGGTTTATGAACTACACTATTACACTGTTATACCTGTACTTTCATAGATGAATATCTTTGTTATGAGATGTGGAGTGCTTAATTATTTCTCAATGACCACAACATCAGTATAAGTGGTCTGAACTTGTAAGATTCAATTTGTGCTTTTTTTTTTTTTTTTTTTTTAAGAACATAGGGCATCAGACTGGGAAAAAGATACAGTCACTTAGGATAGAGGTCCATAAGCTTCTGTCATCTCTTCTACTACAGAAAAGCAGTGATGAGAAGCAGGTAGAACTAGTAAGCAGCTAGTAATCCGAATAAGGAGAACTGGGCACCGGAGTAATGATGTAGGGCACAGAATCAACATATTGTTTCAAAACAGTCGAATAGGCAACATGACCAAAATAAAATTATATATACTAGGTATAAACAATAATATTAATTTATAAAATAAATACTAATTTATTTGTATGTGGTACTGTTATTTGAATGGAGATGTCGCTTAGGCAATCCATGCTTAGACCATGCTTTACTTCCAGCAATTAAACAAGGAAAGCAGGTGCACTGTTCATACCTCTCTTATGAAGAACTTATTATAGAAATAAAGGTAAAACAATGACCCCTAAAAGAAGTGAAAGAAATTCTAATCAGTTTCACTAGGAGATGGACTTCACCTTGAAAATTCCACCTAAATTTCTTTTAAACCAAGTTCCAGAGTTTTTATTGAGCTTACATAAAACTGACAAGATCTCACCATATCCATTTATTTTAAAAGATTGCAAGGATTAGTGCATGTTTCCAGGGTAAAAGACAGCAGAGAGACTGAGACAAAAGGAAATATACATTACTCTTGAGCACAAAGCCAAGGCAGTATCACGGAAATCTCTTAAATTCTTTTAAAAATTTGTGATGATATTGTCTTATGAAAACTCAACCAAAACTCAAATGCAGTTATTAGGACCTGTTGAGATAATTGCAACCCCTGCATGAAGTTGCTGACCTCAATTTCAAGCCATATTCAAGCTTGTTTCATTGGGAAAAAAATCTTCTCTTTTACCACTTGCCTGCCTATGGTTACTGAAGAGATTTGGAATTTAACTTTAGGTTCTCCACTACCTGCCCTCCACATTTATTTACCTTGGGTATCACTTTACAACATAATAGTCTTCATTTATTTATGGTTATCTATTTTGAGTGTGTCAGGAACAACAGGCTTTCCTACTTTATAGAGGAATGAATTTATTTCTAAGTCATATCTTCTTTTCTTTGAAGGGTTTAAATTATTTATTTATTTAATAAGAAACCTTATACAATTTCTTCCTGTCCTCTTACTACAATTCAAGCTGCTACTACATTTTTGCTCTTGTTGCATTATAAGGTTTACTTTACTCATTTGGAATGCTTATCTCTAAGAAACAGATATTTCTCTTATCAGTGAACTAACCAAATTATCATGTGATTATAAAATCTGCAGGAGTAATAGCAAAGTATTCTCATTAACCAATCTTGTTAAGTGGTCATGAGTAGTTGTCAATTGTTTATCAATAGGCAGGTGGTGAAATGCTTAGTGATGACAAAAGCATTCATGCAGCAAGCAAGAACTACTTGCTCTGAAGTATTTCAAGGTCAAGAATTTTTGATTCAAAAATCTGGAAAACAGAATTGCATAATGCTATATAGTAGATGTGAAATGTCCAGTAGTGCTGTAAGCAATACAGTATGAGGAAGGTAAGTTTCACACAAACCTATCCAGAATTAGTTTCAGACTCGCAAATCATCTTACTGCCAGCAGACTTCTCCTAAATGAATAAAACCAGAGGGAAAAACAAGGCCTGAGAGCTATTAGTTTTCTCCAAGTACTTTGGCATGGATATATTGGCTTGACATATCCACAAAGAAAATGCTGAACACCAAAATTAAGGAAAGAGGTGTTATTTGTTATAAGACTCAGTAAAACCTCAGTATTTATTCATGGCTTTGTAAATATGGTATATCATCTTGAATGAGGCATGCCACACCTTTTCCTAACCTTTCTCCTTCTCAGGCAGCAGAGTACACTTATCATTGAATTCCAGACCTAGTGAATTTTAATGGACCACTAGGTTTAAATTGGGCTCTCTGGCCAAAAAATTGTAAGAAATTTTAATAACTGGTAAATGTTTTCACTGATGATCAAAGACTAACTGATGTGAGTAATGTCATTACAAACGTGATTTGTTGCTATTGATCTTTTGCTGTCATGACCCATGATAACCTTAATTTGGGTCATAAGCCAAAAAACTCTAAAACTATTACCCAAGCAAGTGCAAAATATCTACAGAATAAGTTGAAATTAGATGATGGTCAGGTGCACATGAGATCTACCGATTTTTAATTGTCCTTTTTTTTCCATTGGGTATTCAAAAAGGAACATGTGAAATGTGTCTAAAATGTGGATAATAGAATTCACGAGGCTGTCCCAGCAGTTAAAGCCTTTCATCCCAGTGGAACACTGTTGATGCTTCCAGGCTTTGATTGTCTATTGCAAAGCATCTCAGTTTTTCTATTTGTTGGCAAGGAGAAAATGCTGGAGAAAATTTCCTGTAAGGATAAATTGGCAGGCAAGAATCTGTTTACATTCTTAGACTTGTGTCTGTAGGACTGGATGCCTTCTTTGCTTTTTTCATTGGGATCTGTTTATCTGTGTGATAGGCTTACTTAAGTGGATGGGCTCTGTGGAGGTTTCCTTTTCCTGGCTTTGAGAAAACTGAAACATTGGAACACATTATGTGTAATTGCAAGAACAGTTAGTAAGCCAAACTTGGAGAGCCTTGGGGCACTTTGGTTTGTGGGTTAAATCAAGCATGAAGTCATGGGAGCAAGAATCATCTCTTCTTTGCCCATAGTTGGCAGCATAGGAAGGAATCAGGCTGGTGCAGAAACTGGAAAAAGAAAATCAGCTGAGTTCCCCTAAGGCGCTGTTCTCATTATCAGCCAGTGAGTAGCTCTGGCTAGAAATAATGCTGCTCATCTACTGTGCATCCTGCTCCTGGCTAGAATGAATCACAGTTTGCCAGGGTGATGCATACACCTTGTCTTTGGCAGTAATCCAGTGTCATAGCTACCTATTCCCTTGTAAGACAACAGAAGGAGGGAACATTTAACTGAGGTAGGAGGCTGCATGAAGGCAGTTCCTTGCCTTCCTGGCAATGTGCCTCTGATTTCACACTGCTCCAGGCATATGAGCTCTCACTGGGAGAACAGTGTTTGAAACAAGCTGGTGGTTGATTCAGGCAACTGACTGGTATTCTCACCTCTCAGTTTGTGGCAGTTCCCAGTTCCATGCTCCTTCCTAGCCTTTATTTCTTCTGGTTATTTCTTTTTCCCAGTCTGGTTTCCTTAGTTTTTACATGAAGTTCACATGTTTTTCCTTTCTGATAAGGAACTTACTGCTGACTTTCCTCCGTGGTTTATGTATCTCAGCTGCTCAGGGTAGGAATGATGGCAAAGCTTAGGTTATGAACCAGAACTCACCACTTTGTTGCCAGAGTCAGTGTTACAGGGTTACTAAGCTTTGAATATCAGTAGAACAGTGTTGAAAAAATGACAAGGTTGTAAGCACTCTGGAATTTCACAATTTTCCTTTCACATGTCTATGCAAAAAAATGGGTCAGTACCACTGAAGTGAGAAGACTTAACTACTTTCTTCTTCATTTCTTATCTTCACTTTACTGTTTCGTTAATCAAGAGAATGAAACAGCAAGTGCTTAGATAGGAGAAAGGAGAAAGTGAATTGAACAGCAGAGCAGACATTGGGGCCCCTGTTTGCTTTAATTGCCAAGGAAAAATGAAGGACATTCTTGACAATGCTCATCACTTATTCTTGCACTGGAGGTGACTGACATGTATCTTTATGATACTTGCCTGTCAAGCTCCTGACATTTAGGCTAAGCCAGTGCTATCCTGTTGAGATATAACCATGTCACTTTCAAGTATCATTAGCCTACATTGCAGCTCAAAATTTCATTAGACTTTATTTCCGGTTCTGCTATGCTTGGCAAGCTCTCCTTGCTAAAAAAAATTCACATCCCCAAACAAACCAAGAATCACCAATTCCCACTGCTGTCTTTTTTACATTAAGATAATTCAAGAAGAAAAAGTGAATTTTCAGCCTTTTCTAAAGATGTTTGTGGATATTTTTAAGGATGCTTGTTATAAATTAATTTTGTTTCTTTTATGTCAGCAACATTTTAAAAATAGATTAGCAAAACAATAAAGTTCAAACATAACCTGTGGTCAAGTTAATATTTAGGTAATTTTCAGGAAGAAACTCCTGCAAAAAAAATTGACTTAAGGAAGGAAACTCCAGTTGTATTTCACAAACAAATTCAGTAAAAAGTAGAAGAAATTAGAAATGAAATTTGCAACAGTTTCCAAGAAAGGGACAAAATGTGTATAGAGCATATTTAAACTTTCTTGTAACACGTTCTTTTGTTTTTTTGAAGGTGTATTTGTATTTGTATTTTTGAAGGTGTTGTCTGAATGTTCATCTTACCAAGCGAATGTCTACACCTGAATTACTTGTCTAACTCAAACACAATAAGAAAAGAGAGGCAACTGAGAGACACCACAGGACATGTTTGTGGATTATTTTGACTGCTTCTTTTAGACTAACAATTTGTCTTTCAGAACAATTTACTTTTCTTCATTAGCCATACAGGGAATTGATGTGACTGATTCAGATTTAGGTATCTCTATCGTAAATACCTATATATGATGCTTACAAAAGAATAGCTAGAAATAATATTCATGTTGTTAAATTTTAATGCAAACACACATTTATAACATAATTTTGGAATTAAGTAATGCCTATTTTAAAGTATAAAGGCCTCATAGCTGGCAATCTGTGGGAATTATGCCCTCCACAGTTAGATATTTGCTATTATAAATATTCACCTTGTACAGAGAATTGATAGATGCAATCCTACTGAAGACAGACCTGAAAGGTAAAGGGCACTCAAGAAAGCATTATCCTCAGGTGTAAGAATGATCCTGATACTCAGAGGTGTAAATGCATCAAACAGAGGTGCGGATGTATCAGGAGACCTGTTTGGCTAAGCAGGGTTTTTCTGATAGAGCTCCAAACTCTAAAAGCAGAACTCAGGGGGTGAAAAAAGGGACAGAATACAATGATCTAAAAACATTGCCCAACAAGCGTAGGGATAGTGTCAGGAAAGCCAAAATGCAGCTGGAGTTCAGCCTTGTGACAGACATTGAGGGCAACCAGAAGAACTTCTAATGCTATGTTGTAAAAGACTGAACAACAAGATTGAACAAAAAGTTTCAACAAAAAGATTGTCCAATGCTAAATGGAGTGGGTGATTTAGTAACAGCAGACACATAAGGCTTAGGTACTCAGTGCTTTCCTTGTCTCAGTCTCCCAGGTCTCTCTGATTAATGAAAGAATTCAAGAAGTATCATCAGTGGGTGAGTTAGTGATAGTTTGAGAGAACTTTACCCATAAAAATCCATGGGAACTGATGGCCTGCATATGAGCACATTGAGTTGATGTCCTTGCAAGATCATCCTCCGTCACCTTGCAGAAAAAAAAAATTAATAAAATTTAGGGGAAATATTCAAAGATTAGAAGAAAGAATATGTTGCACAAATCTGCAAACAAGAGCATAAAAAATATTCAGGGAACTACAGACTATTTTAATTTAATTTAATTTAATTTAATTCAGTCCTTAGAAAAATCATGGAGCAAGTCCTCTTGTAACACGCTTCTGGGCACACAAAGGAGGAGAATGATACTGGGGAAAGCTGGCATGGTTTAGAGAAGGAAATTCATGCCTGATCAATCTGATCATCTTCCATATTAAAGAGTCTGTATTTGTGGATAAGGGAAGAGTAATGGGTGTAATTTACCCTGAATTTGGGAAGGCTAGCAGCACTGTCTTCCAGAATATTCTCATGTTCAACTTATGACATTTCAGTCCAGATGTGTGGCTAGTAAATATCTAACAAACTGGATGTATATACTGGTAGTGGGGACCAGGAAATGGAGAATTATTAAATTCTATATTGAGGTCTGTTTTGTTTACCTTCTTTATCAATAACCTAGAGGAAGCAATAGAGTGCTTGTTCACCATGTCTGCAGATGACACAAAACTGGGTGGACAAATCAATGAACTCAGGAAGGGTTGCCATTCAGAGGGACTTGGACAGGCCAAAAGAATGGACAAAGACATTCCTTATGATATTCAGCAAGGACAAAGACTCAAGTTCTGCACCTGGGAAGGAAGAACTACTTGCAGTGATACAGGCTGGGGATGGACTGCTTGAGGAGTGGCTCTTCACTATCAGTTGGATGTCAGCCAGCACTGGGTCCTGGCAGTGAAGGCAACCATCAGCATCCTGGGCTGTGTTGGCCAGAGCACAGACAGTAGATGAGGGTGCAGTTATTTGCTCTGTATTTGTGAGATGTAGCCTAGAATTGTGCAGATTGTACTGCTCCCACCTCCCCTCCCTTACCCTGAAACTACAAGAGAGATTCTGACAACGGAGTGAGTTCAGTGGGAGGTGATCAAACTGCTCAGAGACTGGACCTGCCCTGGGCTTATTCAGCCTGGAGAAGAGACAGCTTTGGAGGCACCTAATAGAAATTCTTTATGATGACAGTCATGGGACACTGGAACGGGCTGTCCAGGGAAGCCATAGATGCTACAGTCTCTGGAAGTGTTTAAGGTCAGGTTGGAGAAGAATTTGATCAACCTGGCCTTGTATGTTCCTGCTTGTGTCTGGGGGGTTGGAACTAGATTACTTTAATATTCCTTCCAACAGAAATCATTCTATGATCATGCTACTCTATGGTTCTGTGACAGTTCAGCAGTGGAACAACATGTCCAGAAAAACTGTGCAATCTCCTTTCCTCAATGTTTGTAAATTATTAATGTAGATCATCTTTTTTCTTAAATTTGTTTTAGCAAATAAGAGAGTAAGATTTCAGTGGAGTTTCTGTCAATATGGGAAAAGGATTTCTCAGGTCTCCATAGTGCTTGCTCCTCAGTAAGCTTTTGCATTCCAAAGGTTGAGGAATTTTGTTTGTTTGTTTTGGTGGTGGTGGTGGTTTTGGTGGTTTTTTGTCTGTTTTTTTTTTTGTTTTTTTTTTTTTGTAAGGAGCAAGCATGAAAAAGTAATGTGTTATGAAAAAAGCTTGTCACTTGCTTTGATGACTAGGGATGTTAGAATGTCTCTCAAAAATAGACATAATGAGGGCTTTTAATTAGACTGATCAAAGAGAGAGAAAGATAAACAATCTATGTTAAGAGTCCCAACAAGCAGCTTGCATGCTGGAGAGTTATATAAAAAAATGGAACCTTTTGTTTCGTAGTCCACATTGGTTTTGGTCAATCTGGGAACATTCTTTTTTCATTCCTTATAATAGCTGAGAACTGTCAGAATTTTGATATTTGTGGTCACAAATGAAAATGTTTTATTTCTTTACACTTCCTGTATTTCCCCAGTAGTCAATCTGTAGGTTAAGAAATCAATTTAATTCAAAATTAATTAATTTGTTTTAGTATCAAAGCAGAGCAGATAAGTCGTACTTAGAATGGCAACCTGAATGAAGATGGAATTATAGAAATTGTTCAATAGTTACTTCAGTGCATAAAAAATTTTAAAATTTTTATTAGCCTTACTCAAATAGAAAGTTTTGTATTTTGTGTGTCTCTTTCTAGCTTGCAGTCAGGACACCAATATGCAAACAATGAATACAATGATGGGTTCAGCAATAAAGAGTGACAGCTTATTTATCAATAACATTTTGTGGCTCTACACATACATGTATGTAAAATCAGAGTTGAGATCACACCCTATTTAAAGTAATTGGTGAAAAGATGTCTTCAAACTTGGCAAATAATTTGTTTCTGAAAACTTTTAAAGGCACATCAGATAGGAAACACTCAGACTGCAAAAGCTTCAGTAACACCAATGAGATCTTAGCCTGCTTAAAACAAGCTGGATCCATGATGCCAAGTGAAGAGACACTGACACTGTCAGGAGGGTTGGCTAGATATTAAAGTACCAAGTAGAATGAATGTTAGAGAGCAAAATGTTAACAGCTAAGTAGCTCCTACCTCTTGGACTTTTCTTGCTGTGTAACAGGATGTAAATGTCTCCCTTTTCTGTGTGTCAAATTTTACAGTGGTGAAAAATGCAGCTCAAGGTCCTTTAAGCCAGTACAAGGTCCCTTTTAGTCCAGGATTGGAGATATAATTTGTAGTTTTTTAATCCAGGCAAACATTATCCCATGTCTTTCCTTTTAATTGGATAATCAATTAATTAGTACTATTATATTCCAATGTGTGTTCTTATTGTATGTATCACAAACATTTGTATCCCCCCAGCTTGGATTTTCTTACTGACCCTATTTCACAGACACTCATAATTAAGCTCATATTCCATGTATTAGGCAGTTGAATCATCTACAGATTTTTTATTTGGGTAAATATTTCCTGAAAATTATTTATTTTAAACATAGTCAATTGTTTATTTATAAAGTCAAAAATACATATAAAGTAAATTCTCAAAAACAACCCTGCTATGTTTAACTAATGTTTTGCCTATTATAATTCTGAAAAATAAAAGTCCTGTATTTCAGGCTCCAAATTGAAGAAAATCCTTCCTCCCACATCTATTATCACTGAATGACAACTCTAAACTTTTCCAAAAGTTATTTACCATCACTATTAGTATATTTTTTAACTTTGAAGCTGCTTAGAGAATAACCCAAAATGCAGGGATATGAGTAATATTGATTTGCTTTGTTTTCTGAGGGAGTTACCCAGTTGTAATGCTCTGTCATGTCGCTGACATATTCCAAAAAAAAAGTCTGAATCACAACTACATGCACCACGCATCTCTGCATTAGAGCAGCTTGTCCCCAGCAATTATCAGATTACAGCAGTCCAGATTTCAATACTCATTTCTATCAATTTTGTGAACAGGGATTTATTCCACAGTGCCTTGATGCTACAAACCCACCATACTTTGTTATCTTTAGGTTCTTGCAGAATGAGAACCTGCTTGAAAATTTCTCCGCATGGTTTACTATCCCTTTTGAATGACCACAGCTCCTTCATCTCAAGCACTGTCTTCTATTTCACTGCAGACCCACATACTCTGGGCGTGGTGACCTCTTTAAATATCTCACCTATAAACCTTTCATTCTAGCAAATGCTGCATACTGTGGCAATTTGTCTGTTGGGATCATCAGTCTTGCTCTTGAGGTTCACATATGCTCTCTTCAGATGTCTTCATCCAGGAAGCACCACATCTCATTCTGCTCACAGATCATAAGATTCCTCTTTGGTTTAGGTCCCTAATCCCTCAGACTCAGAGACTCTTTTAACTTGTAAGAATAATACTGAAAGGGTAAAAAAAGACAATAAAACTGGATGTAACGACAGCCAATCAGTCAGTAACACCACCACCTCCCCCTCTGCCTTATATCTCCCTTTCCCACTTACAATCAGCAGCAGCTGTAGTGCAATTAAACTCAGCAGGTGTTCGGAGGAATTACATTTTATCACCACCATCCCCTCTCCTCCTCTGCTCCCCCTTTTCTCCCCCCACTCCCACAAGACCTAACTGCCTTTCTTTATGGGTCTATAAAAAATAGAGCTAGTCAGATATATAACAGCAGTAAAGTATCTAAAGAATTAGTAACAGAAGAGGATGATATATGGAAGAAAATGTGTTCACAGACATTCAGGGGGATTTTTGGAATAAAAACATTAATATTCGTTAAACTGATAGTTATAAACTCTTCAGGGTGTCTTCATTGTCTTTTCACTTCATGTAAAGCCCTTAACTTGATTGTACAAGGCTCTGAACATTCTTGTCTGGATTCCATAATGTGATTCATCATATGATTATGAAAGCCATGATGATGCTTTCATGTGGGCTACTTGCCTGCTTAAAATTACCTAAGAATGTGAATGCACTGATGATCATAGTACTTAGCACCTTGCAGTATCAAATGTTAAATAAGTAATATTATTATCAGCTCTTGAAAATACTAAATCTGAAAGGGTTGGATGGAAGATCCAATCTTCTTGTTACTAGCCACTATCATTAGTCAATGAAAAACTAATTCAAAAGATATTTTATACTGCATATTGCCCATTAGAAGAGAAAAAAAATTCTACTTTGGGTTTCTTTCTCGGATTCTTGTTCAGTGTTTCTTAATTTTCACAGGTTTCTTTAGTCTTTCTTTATGATCAATCATCATGTTTTCTAGCAGTTGTTTCTATTTTTATTCACTGAGCTTTACCAGGATACTGAATCACTGTAGGACAGTAGTCAGGCAGATGACAGTGGAAGTGACAGAATATTCTAATGATAAAATGTCGAAATAAAGTTACCATTTTAATATAAAACTTCATTTTTTTTTTACTCTAAAATATGACTTTTTTAGATTTCACCTCATCTAAATTGAAAATCACAAGAGCAAATTGTAATTTTTAAACATTGTTGTTGAGACTAATATTATAGAAACAATTATTATTTTTAAATTGATTATTTTAAGCACTTTCAGAATTTAACGTTTTACTTTACACAACTCATATTTCTGTGTGCTTTTGTTAATGCAGTAGTTTTTTGTTACAGTTTTGCCTAAGAGCTTATTCAAACCTGGATCTCATGCTCTTCTGCCAATAAAATTTACTAGGGTGAAAAATAAAGGAGTTTTAATTAGTAGGGCCCCATATTTCAGCACAACAGGGAACATTTGTACCACTGACCTATGTACCCTGTTTGTACACTGGAGCTGTGTATGCCTCTGAATTAGGTATTTTAGAAACAGTGAGTAACAATTTTAATATTTTGCCCCAAAAATACATGGATACAATCTTATAAAAGTTTATAATTTTTTCTTTAAAATCTTTTCTTTAATAATTTTTTCTTTAAAACACCCAGAGTTGTGAGAATTTTTTTCTCTAATGATAAATACATGCAGATCAGAATTCTTTTCTAGTTTGCATTTTAATTTCACAAGCAAACATTCAAATGGACCAAGTCAGTGCAAAGGTTCCGTACTGCTCATGGGATAAGCATGAAAAGTGTGAGGAAGACAATTGTGTAGTCCAAGACAGTAAAAATACACATAGAGGCAGAGGGACATTGCACAAACAGATCTAGCTGTTGCATTTCTTAGCCTCAGACTGTTGAATATGATATTCTTTCATCATAGATTTTTTCAATGCAATTCTCAAGTATTAAAGCATCAAACACATGAACAGAGCAGGCTAGAGCCTTATTGACTCCTCTGAACAACTTTATCAGGACTGTTTAGAGTTAATAAGACTTTTTAACAAGTGACGCTTTGGAATATTATAAATAGTGAATTTTGGCACATTTTACAGATTGATCAATATAGCAGTACTTGGCCCTATGGTATAGGGGTGCATACCTGCTTCACCCCTAAATCAGAAAGGTTATTGAGTGTAATAAGAAATCCTGGGCTGTAGTTCAGGTTTTACAAGGCAGTGTGCTAAAGATCTTTTTGTTCTCTCAATCCCAGATTTCTTTTTTATTTTTTTTTTTTCATTCCTTTTGCGTCAGTCTGTCTCTTTCTCCCTCTAACCAGCCAAGAAATCAATTACTCTGGCATTCCTTTCCCTCTACATATAGTTGGAACATTTCTGAACCTTAGTTAATTGTAAAATTTTTGGTTTGGCTTGGAAGTTATCAAAAGATAGACATTTCACCACATTTCTCATCACAGTTTAAACCTCTAGAAGGAACTCATTAGAACTGAGTGAGGCATTAAGACATAATTCACTTGCCAAAAAATATGACTTGCAGCTAACAATGGGCTTAGTTTGAATTCACCAAATATTTTCTATTTTTCTATGTTAGATATTTAAGTTTCTGTAGGTGCAGTTTCTTCTTTACCCTTTAGTCTGGTGGCTGAACAGCCCTCAGGGTTACGAAAACCAAGTTTGATGTAATGGATCTGAACTGCTGTCTCTCTTCTTTGTCTCAGTGGTACATTACATAATATGGAGTATGGAAATGGCCCCAACAGAATAATTATTTTGTCTAAATTAACTGGCAGCATTTTTACTGGGACATCATAATGAAAGCTTATTAACAGAGGAGTATTAAATCTTATCTTAGTATTTCAGGAGTGGTGTTTGAGGAAAGTGAAATAAATGTCTTCCTCCTTTTTTTTTTTAAATTTTATATTTTACCTCATAAGCATCACATCAGGCATTCTGCAATGGGATGTGTTAATTCCAGTAAATAGATGCTGCAAGTCAAAGACGTTAAAATGATCCCATCTTTTTATAATAAGCAATTAAACAATGTCTGGGATTTTGAGTACAAAGACACTTTGGTCTGCCTCACAGAAATTCTTCTGTAAGTGATCACAATTGAGTGAAGAAAGCCTTTTTGGATTATTTCTATAGATGGAAAGAAAAATGACAGTAACACATTTTCAAAAGGAAGTACTGAAAAATGCTTTTATTTTTAACAATTTTTTGATTTTGTCTTCTTTGCTGACACAATCTTTATAAAAGAAAACCTTTTAGGGCTGTAGGTTAGACTGTACTATGTACAGTTCTGTTCTCAGTAAGAAAATGTTGTGGAATTAGAGAAAGTACATGTAAGGGCAACTAAAGTGGTTCGGCGGATGGAGAATGTACTTTGTGAAGGGAGACTAAACCAGCTTGGCTCTTCAGTTTGGAGAGGAGACAACTTAGGAGTGATGGTTTATAACTGAGTTTTACACAACTGTAAACAGTGCACAGACTGAATGCGGAACTGTTATTCATTAAATCCTGCGGCACAAGTAGAAACCACTCAGTGCAAAAAGCATGTGTCTAGTTTGAAACAGTTAAAAAGAAAGAGATAGTGAATTTATGGGGTTTGCTGCCATGTGACTCTGTAGAAGCAGAGAATATCAGTCAATTTATAAGGGATTAAGGCTAATACATGGACAATAGGTCCATAAATAGATACTAAAAGCACTCAGCATAGATCTACCTCTTACACCTCTAGCAAAATAATTGTAGGCTTTGGTGAACGAGATGGACTGTAGAAAGTGTTCAGTCTTGTACATTCTCCCTGTATAGCTTCTCCTATTATCACTGTTGGAGACAGAAAACTGGACATGATGGTCTGACCCTGAGGAGCATTTTTTTAATGTATCTGCCAGTGTCTTATGTGTGATTGCAAAAGCTGGAAGAGTCAGAAGCTATATCATCTTGAGTGAGAGAGTGGTATCTATGAGAAGCAATGGCTTCCATCCTCCGATGTTATCTTAATTCAGAACTGTGTAACAAAGGGAGTTTTTGTTTATCATAGCTGTACTATACAAGCTGAACATCAGCTTTTTTGCCTTTTTGAAATGCAGTTTCTAGTCTGCTAAATATTTATCAACATGCAAGCATCTTTTTATGAATGGAGAATACAATACTCCATTTGACCCTTACCCCGATTTGAAGTCATTAACCATAGTTATGATTGAACTAGTAAACGGAGTTTTTTAACACAGTAGAGGCACAAAATTAGTTCATTGATATTAGCTACTTAGCATTGTTTGTCATTTCACTTTGCTGTTAGACCATTCTGGATGGATTGGATTGAACAAAAGAAAAGAAAGATGTAATTAAATAGTAGGCTCCAGTTTGGTTTACATCACACATAGGATACATTAAAAATCAACTCTATGCACATGTTACATGAATATAACACATTTTGTCTAAGAGTAGCGGAATGGCATTAATTTCTGTTTTATTTTAGACCTGTTTGAGCAAAGCATTAGGACGTTACATCCCCTGCATGCGAAAGTATTTGCTTCTTTTCTTAGAGCTACATAACTATGAGGTAAAACATGGCCAGAGTTCTGTGAAGCACCTAACCAGACTATGGCTCATTATTATTGTTCACTGAGGTAGGATGAACAGTGAATCATAGATTTTCCTGGGGCATTTTTTTTTGTGTGTGAAAATTTTAGATTTGTCGAGATAACAAGCTTGGTGGATTTGGTAGTGTTAGGTTAATGGTTGGACTCAATGATGTTAAGGTCCTTTTCCAACTTAAATGGTTCTATGCTTCTCACACACTGGCAAGCCTCCTAGTGATCTGTTATTCCTATATTCTTTTGTGCATTCTCTTCACCTGCTGCTATTAAAACTTAGATTGCTTACATCTGTTTGTCTCCTAATTCTTTCACAGATGCTTTAAAAACCTATAGTCGTCTAAGCTGTATTGTATTTCATATTTTCTGCTTCCTAGAGGTTGTTCTGGCGAAAGGCTTATAGATGTTGATTTGGAGTTAAGGCTCTGTTCTATTTTCCTGCCTGTATTGTAGTTTATCTCCTACCACTTCTGACCTGCCAGTGGCTCAGCATCTATTATGAACTTCATTGATCTTTCTCACCACTTCACTCTCATACAGATTGTCTACTCATCATCCTAGACAGCATTGCATAAATTTACATAATGTCCAAAAATATTTACTCTTGTTAAAAAACACAGCTAAGACTCCTACAGTGAAGGAGCAACCTCCTACAGTGCTTTCTGAGCCACTCTCATTCTCTGATCTCCCCGAGAGGGGTCTAGGTCTTAATTTCCTTTGTCACTTGAGAAGGGAGAATCATTTTACTCCTCTCTCACACGAAATCTCTCCTAGTCATCTTACCTGCAGTCAGCTTTCACATATTTCTAGGGACAGAAATCTATGTACTAGTCCTGCTCTTGAGTCAGATGAGCATTTGCTGCTGAATTTTCTAGTTATGGAAACCAAGCAAGATAGTCACCAGGGAATGTACAAAGTATAAATGTTTTATCCGTTTTCCACCTTATCCTGTCAATCTTTGCCTGAGGCCTCTGGTATTGGGAATGGCACTGTTGGCTAACCTCAAGGACTATCTGGATATTATATTTCTTAACAGTGTAATTCACTTTACAATTACAGCCAAGGGAGTACATCATGCTTTTTGCTGGGTTTTTAATTGCGGACCTTCAAGTATTCTCTGTATGTATGCTTAATTCCATGCTTTTTCACCCCAGTTTTTCCTTCAATTTTTCAAATATTGTAATTATCCATTAGGTTATAGAGGTGCCTCTCTTTGAAGTACTAATTATATTTATTACTCTTTATGATTCTCTTTTTTCTTTGAGCAGATTGAAAGTTAGTGCTTAATAATAATGAATTTTAAAGTAACCATCATTTTCCAGCTCAAAAATGAAACAGTCTTTATCTCTTATGATGATGGTGAAAACACCCTTAATACAATAGTATTATGCAGTTGCTGTATTTCTTAAAACAACCACTAATGATGAGGTTTTGGTAGATACTGTAACACTCATTTCTAATAATTCCTTTTCTTCTCCTTGTTTCTTTGTGTACAACTCTGACAGTTTCCATTCTGATTTTTGTCCAAGCGCCAGAAGCAGTTTCTTTCCAGTCCTTAATTTTCAGTTCTGCTGTCTGTTACCATTACAGCCTCAATGTGTAAATAGCAATCACAGCAAATTCTTTCAAGTTGAGCTGAAAACTGATCTGTTTCAGGTGGGCTGTTCAAGAAATTTGCCATCTGGGGGACACATCATGTTACTGGGTTTGCTTGCATGGCTCAAGCTTGGCAAAATGCTGGGATAACTAAGAACTGAAAAAGGCAGGAAAGAGGAACAGAATGGGTGAGTGCAACAGTGAGACTATTCACCACAGACTGATAATTCTGAAGAGGAAGATGACCATCAGCTGGGTTAAATGATAACCAACAGACTTCAGAGACTTTTGAAACAGAAGAGTCAGCTTGGAAAGAAATAAATATAGAAGAGAAGCTCTGAGACCTGTAATGTGGGGAGAAAAGGGGAGCACAACAAGCAGCAGGGATGACATGATCTTGGTGGATGTGACCCAGTGGCTCCTGCAGCTCTGACTGGATCTGGCCACATGACATCCCTGTGGATGCCCCAGGCCAGCATGCAGGCGCCCAGTTTGCCTGTCATGGAAGGGTGTTTGGGCATTTGGACATGTTGAGATATCATTTCGTAGTATTGTGGTTTATCTCCTGTGTTGCTGATACATATCCTAATGTATAGGTCATTGCTTGGCAGTTAAATCTTAAATAAATCAATAAACAAGTTTGAATCTGATTTGATCAAAATAATATGAAATTTTTTTCCATTTCTTTTTTTTTCCAGTGTCATACAGTAAACATACACAGAGTGCTCAGCCAGTGTATATACAAACTTGAACTAAAAAAAGAATGTGCAAGTAGATTATTTTTGGAATTAAATTAAATCACATTGGGTAATACAAATGCAGCACAATAAATTTTTGGATCTCAACAGACAATCAGAAGTTATTGAGTTACCACCTATCAGCTGTCCAACTGGGCATTGGCAATGTTGTCTGTTTCATCACTCAATAGCAATTTAAAGTCAAGTTTGAAAGCAAAAAGCAACATATAATTTAATTGTATATTTGATTGCAGCAAATTTCCCATTTTTGCATTAAAAAAGTGATTTTACTGATTCAGACTGATATAAAATTTTCATCCCTAATTAATTTTCTGAATTTTTTTTACTCTTTAGGATGCTTTCTCTAAGACATTGCTGAGGGAACATTTCAGTATTGGAAATGAGCTCTACTTTTTAATAAGGTTGAAAAGGAGAATTTAAAAGGATTATAATTAGGTAAACTCCCAGATGAGTCTCTCCTCAAAAATAATTAATTGTAAGGACTTAGAAGGAAATAACCTTGTAATTTCTGATTTCTTTGCTTGTAAAATTCTGCTATTTACATTGTATTAGTTGAGAGTCCCTTTTTTGTTTCCATAAAGGAACAGAAAGCAGACTTCTGTCAGACTGAAAAGTGAAAATTAAATCTCGCATGCATCTCAAATATTGTGTGTCCAGTCTTTTGACACAAGAACTTTTAGGCTGGAAGTTGAAAACTATTGAGTTTTTCCAATACTGTACTAAAAGTGGGAAAATTTTGCATTATAATAGTTAAAATACGACTAGATTTTTCTTTAAAAGTGCCATATAAATATTCTTTTAAATATAGAATGTCAAGAAATTGAAATCTGGAATTTATTTTGCTTGTGTTATTTTTGTTTTGTTGGCTTTTTTTTGCAGGAAGTTTAAAGTTTATAAAAAATGTGAATTACCAAGACTACCATTATGGTGAGAGTATAGTGAAATTGTACTAAAAATTCGTTCAGAAATCATTTGCTGGATTGTAGTTACCAACGAAATCTTTAAAATATGATAGTGCAATGACTTTAAAGAGTTGAACTTTTGGGGGTGTTGAACTAAGAACACAATTATTTTGATTTTATAGCAGGAGAATAAACACACAGAATAACTCTAAAGCCAACTGTTCGTTAGGGTAATCTCACAAAAATACAGGTTTGGAAATGTTTGCTAGAAGTTATTATTTATGTTTGCTAGAAGTTACTGGAGTAATTTTTTAAATTTTAGACATATTCAGAGAAATGTCATTCGTATGTCTTATCATTTGCCAGTAAATATTGGGAAACTGCTTTCTCTTGAGACCCACCCAAGTGTGCTGAGGGAGCTGGCAGAAGCCTCTTTTGATCATTTACCAACAGTTGTTGTTATCCAAGGAGGTCCCAGTGGACAGGAACACTAATTAATGTGGTGCCCATCTCTATGAAAGGATGAAAGGAAGGTTTGGAGAACTACAGACATTTCATTTTGACCTTGGTGCCAGGAAAAATTATGGAGGAGATTGTTTTGAGCACCATCACACCATATACACAGGACAACTAGGTCATCAGGCTTGGTTGACATGGGCAGGTCCTTCTTGACAAAACTGATCTCCTTCTATGACGAAGTGACCCACTCACTGGATGAAGGAAAACCCCGTGCATGTTGTGTATCTGGGTCTTAGTAAAGCCTTTGACACCATTCCCCACTGCATTGTCTTGGAGAAAATGTCTGCTCATGGTGTGGATGGGTGCACTGTTGGCTGGGTACAAAACTGGATGGGTGGCTGGGCCCAGAGAGTGGTGGTGAATAGAATGACATCTGGTTGGTGGTGGTCATGAGTGGTATTCTCCAGGACTGTCTTGGGGATAGTTCTGTTCAACATCTTTATCAGTGATCTGGGTGAGGCTAGCAAGCGCAGGCAACACGAAGTTGAGCCTACATAATGAAATCCTAGATTTAGCAATGATTATCTCTGCTACTTCATGGAAATACCTGGGAACGACTACATTTTTTGTAGACTCTAGTGAACTCCTTCAGGTTTTACAGTTTTGATGAACATGGCGTATATAGAGAGGATTTCCAACAGGCAGCACAAACTCTTTCAAAACTGTTTGTAAGCCATATAGTTAAAAAAACCCTCATAACCAATATGTCCTATTTCAATTTGTGCTAATGATGTTATTTTGCATTGCATAAGCATTACCTTTTTAGTATTGTGTATTTTACTAGATATTTGTGTTAACTCATTATCATCTTTTTTTCATAACCTTGTTTTTTTGAAAGACAAAGCAAACAAACATTTGTTTTTCTATAGTTTTGTCGGCTTTTTTGTTTTCAGTATTCAAGCACACGGTGTCAAGACGCAGTGTTACTGATTTATTCTTTGAGGAGTTCTGGAAAGGAGGGAAAAGAGGACTTACCTTTGCAGGGAAATAATTTGTGCTTTTCAAACATTATCTTCTGCCTTTGTGCACAGAGCTGTCATTATTTGGATGAACATTTCATTTCTTTGGAATGTATTTATTTTCTTAGTTTCTATACTTCTGTATACCAGTATGAAAGACTCTGGCAGTGCTTCATTCCTCAGTAGGGTATGCCAAGGCTGTTATAAATGTTGGTGACATGCTTCAATCATGTCCATTTTTACAGAACAGAATTATGCCAGCTAAGTATTAAAATATTCTTCCTTCTAACCACTGTAACTTCCTTTTAAAATTAATTATTTAATACCAGCTAATATTCTTTAAGGGAGTAGAGAGAAGAAACACCTTTGCTTCTAATGTACTGGGCACTAGGCTAATTAATATTAATTTTCCTCCCTTTGTCAGAGGAAAATTCTGGTCCAGTATTTATAAGGGTAAGCAAAAACCACCCACCTGGTGAGTTTTTTCCAGTCAGCTGTAGTAATCGGCTTCACAGAACTTGCTCAGAATTCTGTCATCAGACAAAGAGGAAATCAATTCCTTCCCTCTCATTTTCTTTTGAGTTAGTATATTATACCTATAGAAATAATACAATAGTGCAAAAAGGGCTCTCTCAATCCAGTTAGTTTGCTAAAAGCACCTTAAGTTAGAAGTATTATCTGGTTAGTTATGGGAACAGTACAATTTTCTCATGAGGAAATCAAACTAGTCATATATCTCTCTGTATTGACTGTCTTGAAATGGTTGATCTGGCTGTGAATATATAGTGAAACAGTAATGTCATTTCAAAACAGGCAATAATTGTATTTCACTATCAATAAATTTTGCAGAAGAAGGCTGTGCTTAATATCTATCACTATCTTCCAAGCAGTAGAAGACTGAAGTTAAATACGTACTACAAAATACTAGAATAGACGGTAATTTGTCTTTTACTGTAAAATCCAATTTTCTTAATTTATTTTCAGTGTTTTCAAATTTTATCCAGACATCATGCTAATCTCTTAAACATCATTGTATTTACCTTCTTATCGTGACATGTTTCCTAGGTTGTCAGCTGAACAATTCAGTACTATTAGACTTGAAATTTTAATCTGACAGTAAAATTAAAGAAAAAGGTGGTTCGAGCTGTCCTTTGCTTTCAGGTAGTGGTAGTTGCTTTCCCTTTCCCTGTCTTTCCTGTCTGACCATTGTACACTTTAATTATTCATGTGAAATCCTGGCTTTAGTTTATATCAGTTAGAATTTGGCCATCAAGCTCAACGTAAAACAGATTGACCCTCAGATTGTCTGTTGATGCAACAAGTAAAAGATGCAACCACTTTTGGTGAATTTTATCAACGAGTATGTTAATCCATTTGCTATTTAATAGACTATTATTTAGTTTCTCTTTTCATTCATTATATTTCTTTCATTTACTTTAATTAAAATGTGTACATTTCAATTAAAATACAATAATTTCATCATTAATTTCACTGCAATTTCTAAAATATCTCAAAGTGTTCTAGGAATAAGCTTTTGGTTTTTAAGCAAATGGAAGCCACAGAGACATTCTTAATATCATATCAATTTTTTTTTTGTAAGAAAATTTCCCGCATAATGATATGGATGAAAAACCTAAATGTTTTTAAATAGAGACATTTTACAGGTTCCAGATCAATGTTTTATCTTAAAAAATACTCGAGTCACAGTGAACAGATGTTAAACAGTAAAAAAAGAAAAAAATATGGAAAGCATGGACCCATTGCTCCAGAGAACCTCAGCAATTACATGCCTTAATTTTTATTATCTGAATATTTATAAAGGCTGAGGTCAGTAAACTGGACCAGAAGGGGAAAAAAGCTGGTTAGATACATAGGCAGCATGTTAAATGCAATGAACAGGAAGATCAACTAAATCAAGTTAAGCAAGTGAACCTGCAACTGGAGCATGAACAGCTTCATACATAACTGGTATTATATTCTTCATTTGGTCTTCATGTACGACATACATTCACCTAGAAGAGAGCTGGAGAGGTACTCCTTACAAGAGCATTTACAGATGCAAGAATGGCCAAAAAAATACAAAACCAAATGCTGAAAGAGGGTTGTTTAGATTACATTTTTAGGAAGATTAGAATGATAAGATTAGATGCTAGGAAGAAATTAATTACTTTGAGGGTGGTGAGATGCTGGAAGTGGTTTCCCAGGGAAGTTGTGGATGCCTCATCCCTAGAAGTGTTCAAATCTCATTTGAATGGGACTTTGAGCAATCCAGTTTAGTGAAAGATGTCCTTTCCAATGGCAGGCAGGAGGTTTGGAACTAGATGATCTTTGAGGTCACTTCCAACTCAAACATTCTATAGCTCTATGATTCTGTGGGGTTTTTTTTTCATATAAAGATATTATGACGGGTTCATATGAAAACTATACTTATCATAGAAAGGGCTCAGAGATTCAGGGCTAAGAAAACTTTCTCCATTTTGGGTGGAACTTCCTTCCAAATTGTTAGGTAATTTCCAATGTGTTTCAAGTATATATATATGTGCAGCATAATGACATTTGAAGCGAAAGTTGGTCTACAACTGACGCTGCCATGATATGCATTAAAATGAAAATAATAACTATTTTATGTCTTCAGTGTCCTTACTTGGAAATGGCTGACCGCATCATTATTGTTCCTTACACATTGTTTTGGCACCTTCTGCAATGTCTTAAAAGTAGGGAAATAGCTTAGGGTGCTTACTGGTGTTTATTCAACTGTTTAAACCGGATATCCTGCCAATAAAGTTGTAAAAATATACTAGAGGTATAGATGGCATGGCTACTGACGTGCATTTGTTTCATGTTTTATCCAAAAAAATGGTGTCTTAGTCTAATAACTGTCCAAATAGAGAGGACTGAGAACCTATGACAGATTCAAGCTTGCAGCAAGAGCTTTTAGAGCACAGTTGACACAGATTTTTTTTTTATTTCTTGAGACTCCTATACATTTTCATTCTTAAAAAAAAATAAAAAACCTAAATAAACAGCAAAAAAAGGTGTGTGAGAAAGCTTGAAATAAAGTATATGTAGCAAATCATAAGTACACAGGAGAGCATAATTTCATGGGTGGAAATATCTTCAAATAAAGACAATATTGTTAATGAAGTCTACTACAGTTCCATGCTTCAGAACCCTAGGACACATGGATATAAGGGCATCTGAATAATGATATCTAAAATCAATTCATTAACTTGCAGTAACTTCATACTCAAAATGTAAAACCCAAAAGCCCCAAAATAAGTAGAGAAAAGTTGATGAAGGAACACACAGACACACATACACACACAAGCATAAAAAACATCTGCAGTGAGTTGGAAAACTGGAACTACTGAACAAGCAACAGGAGTCTACTGTTCACTTAAAAGTGCTGGATTTGTTTCATTATTTATATTACAGATGTGTAATTGCAATAACATGTCTTTGAAATTCCAAATAGAATTAGCTCTTGTTACTGGAAATAATTAGCACTTGTACATTTTGTAGAACAATTTTATTTCGTGCTATAAATGATTGCATGAAGTAAAATATGAAGCTTGTATTTATGTTTTATATGTAATATTTTAGATATAATTACTTTTAAAAAATAAAGAGACATCAAATTAACAATAAGCATGTATAAAGGATATTAAATACACAATAAATATACAATATAAATACATGTTATTTAGATTTATACTCAAGATAGATCAACCTAAAAAATTCTGTAGTTTTTTTGGAATATTTCTGTGTTTCTGCCTTTATTTGATCTTAACAGTTATAAGCTTTCAAGCCGTTAATTTGAATAAAATGTTGATATTACAAAAATTTTAATGATTGAATAAATTTTTTACAAACTTTAATACTTCTGAACTTAAAGAGCTAAAGATATTTGAGTGAATCAGATCTTCAGAGTTTCACAGCTCTGTACCTGTCTTAGAGCAAATCAGCTGAAGATTTCCTAGACACAGTACACCTTCTGCTGTTTTTCACATGTTGTGATATTGTTATAGGTTCTGCTAACCAAAAATATTTCATGTTAGATAAGTTTAAAAGTTTTCTATGAAATTCTGACTAATTTTTTGAGAAAGAGAAATCACCTCTTCATGAAACATGACACAAACCTAAAGCAATAAGCTTTGAAAGCCGAAGTTATATTTATCTGTCTAAAGTATCATCATTCTAACAACTTACTCACCATGGGTTAAAATCCTTCTCGTATCCTTCTTCTCAGTTTTTAATAAATATGCTTCTGTTCATATTGTTTTATAATATCATCTGTACCTTACTATTCAACACTCTGTAGGGTATATAAATATGGATTGTGACTTATGGTCTCGATAGAGATAGATTTGTGGATGCCCCCAAAATGACAAAAAATTGCCACCAGAGACCTTCTGTATAAACTCTGCAACAGTAGTAACTACTTGTTTAAACCTGTAGCACTGCCATACAGAGCTTTTGTGTATTTTCCCCACATACTGTTTTCAAAAGCATTTTGAACGACCCTTTTACTGTTCCCTGGAGTCTTTTATTTGTTTAATTTGGCTTGCTTTTTGCTGCTGATGCCCAGTATCTGACCTGATGATGGTCAGTTGATCATGGGTAAATGTCATTGATAAGATGAGTGTTTTAGTCTCATTGATAGTATTCCAAATCCTTTGTCTTCTTTAGATGGGACTTTTTTGTCAGTACATGCACTTGCTATGTGATTTGCTAAGATGTTCCATGGCCTTTAAAAATGTCCTCTTTTTTTTTTTTTTACAGGCTTTCTGAATAAAAGAAATTTTGCAACTACTTTTAAAAGTGCATGTTTCTTGAATACAAACCCAATATTTTTAATGGTACTGGCTTTACTGAGAGTAAGTAGCATTTGATGTGTGTGCACACAAATATTGACAAATCATCCTGACATGCCTGCCAGTACAATAGTTCCAGAGATACATTTCTTAAATATTTTTTTTTTCCTCCATAACTGGTAAATTCATGCATCCTGCATCCTGCACTTTGCAGACTTTTTCGATGTTGTTGAAAATATCTCTTCTCCAGCCTTATGCTGAGATACCATATGTGGACATCACTGCTGGCTGCTTGGGTAAGCGCTCCCTGAGTGCTGAGCCTCTCTCTGCTAGTGCACAGAAATGCTAGTTGTAGCAACCTTTTCATATTTGTCTGCTACTGTGAATTTGCACTAGGCAGAGCAGACATTTGGAAAACAGTGCTAGCTTCTGTAGCTTACGATCATTAATGACATTTCTCAGTTCTGCAGTTTGTATACAATAGTTCTGGACAATCACTTAGCATGAGTGGAACTTACACTGACACACTTGAAAAAGGATGAATGTCTTCTTATTCTTAAATTGAAATCCTCATAGATGTTGTCAACACAGCTTATATTGCAAGTCCATTGATCTTGCCTTGAGAGCTTTGATTTGCTGGGGTGCTGAGCCAGAAGCATGGTGGGTTTTTTTAATTAACTGACATGGGAGTGCAATTGGGCACAGTGATTAGAACAACACAGCTATCATCGAGCAAGGATCAAATTTTTGCTGAGAAATAGGTCCTAAATGAACTGTTGTTCTAACAGAGCACCTATCTCCTCATGGTAGTAAACTGTATAATTGTCAATAAGATCTCTCCCCGCCCCTCCAAACTAGCTTATGAAAACAGAACTGACTTTATTGTTTTGTGCATGCTCTCTTCCCTTGCAGTTTTGCTGATAAAACTCCTATCAATGTGGATGATTTTTCTGTACATTGAGCAGTATGAGGAAACTTGGATATCATATATTTAAAAAAGCTCATTGCTATTCTTAAAAAAAAAAGTAGTTTAAGGATGGATGATTATTGATCATGGACCAAAGATTCTACCTTCAGTTCTACTACCTTCTAACAAAAGTGCCATATTATCATAAGTGTAATTCAAGGACAAGACAATTGTAGAACCCATAAAAAGGTAAGAAATCAATAAATACTTTGGTGAAATGTTTAATTAGGCAAGAAAACATCTATGGTTACATAAATATATTAATACATAGCCCTCAGAAAGAACAAATGCTACCATATAGAAGGTTGGACTAATTAATTATTTCTTTTGGGGTTAGATGCATATTTTTGGATAGAATTCTGAACACATATTTTAATATTTAATTGATAGAATTTGGAATTTATTTTATTCCCAAATAATGTACACTGAAACTCTGAGATATACCGGAATCTTTCCCTTAAATTTCTAAAAGGGCAGACTGTTTAGTCATCCCAAAGATATTTAGTTTTAGAAAAACATATTAATAAAAAATGCCATGTAGTTTGGTCATAAAGACACTTTAATAGTACATGTCTTTAATGTGATTTGCCCACCACACAGTCACGGGTGAGTTTTCTGTGCAAAGTGGACAGGAAGTCACTGCAAAGACATACAAGTGAAAGATGTTAGTAAGCTACATACATTTAACTCTGTATGAGTACTGTCTTCATCAGCTCGATTCTCTTAGTTAATGTGATTAAATAATGAGCTCTTCTAAATTGAATTCAACCTGAGTCATGACATTAAATTCTCATTTCCTGATAAGTTAGGTCTTGTTCTTGGTTTGAAGATAACTGCCTTCCTTGTGTCATACTTGTTTTCTGTGGGAAGCAAGGACATAATCTGAGGAAGTTTTCCCTCTTCTGAGACCTAGAATAGAAAAGTTTTAGCTCTGCACTAACAAAGTGTGTCAAAAACTGTTTATTACTTTCAAGTATGGTATTTCATGGCTCTATAGGTTAAGGAATTGGAATTCACTGCTACCCGGGACAATCTTCTGAGGACGCTATGAAGAATGGAAAACTTCATCAAACATGGAAAACCATTACATAACTCACATATGGGAAGAACAGAATGGTTGATGTTGGAGGAGACCTCCAAAGTTCATCTGGTCCAACCCCTCTGCTCAAGTAATATTGCCCAGAACCAGTTGCCCGGGACCATGCCCAGACAACTTCTGAGTATCTCCAAGGATGGAGACTCTACAACATCCCTTGGCAACCTGTGCCAGTGCTTAGAATAAAAAAAATATCCTGGTGCTCAGAGGGAACCTCTTGTGTTTCACTCTGTGCCCCTTGTCTCTGGTCCTGTCACTGAACACTACTGAGAAGAGTCTCTTTACAGTCCCAGATGTTCACAAGTCTTGATAGGAACTTCCTGAGCCTTTCCTTCTGTGGGATGAACAGTCCCTGCTGCTGTGAGTGATGCTGCATATTTGTGGCCCTTTGTTATCTCTGTCTGGAATGTCTGTGCCTCTTTTTCAGTGGGGAACCCAGAAGTGGACAGAGAATTCCAGGTGTGACCTCATCAGCACTGATTAAAAGGGAAGGATCCCCTACATCAATCTGCTGCCAATCCTTTACCTAATCCAGATGAAGACAACATTGCCTTGCAGCAGGGACACACTGTTGGCTCATGTTCGACTGGTGTTCACAAGGAACCCCAGGGTGTTTTCTGCAAAATTGGTTTCCAGATGTTCGCTCTCTAGGATAAGTTGGTAAATTAGGTTATTTCTTCTTCGGTGCCAGACTCTGTACTTCCCCTGGTTGAACTTCATGGTGTCCTTGTTAGCCCATTTCTCCAGACTGTCAAGATGCCTCTGAATTGAAGCATGCCCCTCTAGGGTATCAGACACTTCTTGCTGTTTTGTGTTATCAGCAAAATTGCAGGGAGTACATTCTGCCCCATTATCCAGATTGTTAAAGAAGACATTTAAAAAGACCGTTGTAGAAGTTCTTCAAAGCATATACCTAACAGATATCCCTATGCCAAATTTATGTTAAATCCTGTTTGATGGAAGCTTCTCATTAAATACTCAGAAAAAAATATTTCTTAGAAAACTTAGAATTTCTTAGAAAACTTTTGCATCAGAACTAATATTATTACCTGGAGCACAATTTTCCAATGCTACCGTTATTTTGTTGCAATAATTCCAAAACATTGGGCTCCTACAAGTACTAGGTTGCTACTCAGCTTCAGATAAACTATTTACATGGTACTATCTCAGATTAACCATCAGAATGTGAAAAAAACCCTACGTAATTGAAGTCTCATATATACAGAATTCATACCTAATAGTTCTATCTTATTAATTTATAAACTACTGGATGATAATTTGAATAAATAGTATAGTTCTAGTTCAGTACACATCAGATAAAAATGAATCTGAGTTTTTTAGTTTGATAGTATCCTAATCTTTCTTTTTTTTTTAATGCTTAGTAGCATTAAAAACTAAGTGGTAAACTAAGGCTTTTTCACATTTACATCTTGTATAGCAAGCATAGCTGCACTAGCACAATAGACAGTAGCAAGCAAGATAATAGTTGTCTTGACTTTGTCTGCAGAAGCTATCTGAAAAAAGCATTTACCTTTTTGTTTTATGTTTTCTTTCCTTTTTTTTCCCCTAAGACATCTAAAAACTGAAATACTGCAAATCCTCTTTTTGTTTTGTTTGTGTGTAGAGCATCAACCACATTTAACACATAATTATTTATTATATATTTGTTGTAGTCATTTTAGAAACCAAAATTACTTCCTGCCCTGCTGTTTTCAATTTAGTCATTGGACTCACCAGGGCTAGAGGCTGACCAGTACTGGAATTTTTTTATCAAACTTTATATAACAAATTCACACCTTTAAAATAAAAAAATGACATATTTATTATATTGGAAGGCACCTTGGTTAGAGATGAAAAGCACTGAAATTATTGATAGGAGAAAGGAGACTACAAACTGATTAATAAGAACTGATAAATAAGGTTAAACATACAGAAAAAAAATAGGATTCTGAAAGTATGATTAACTTAAGGGGGAAAAACCTAAATTCTGATGTTCTTTTGTTACTTGAGGAGGAAGATAAGATCCATCATTATGCAGATAGCTGCAAGTGTTAAAAATATATTTGGTTTATGTCTGAAAAGCAGCTGAACAGAGCTGTGGTTTTCTGAGTAGCCAGGTGGTGGTTATGTCCTAGGCAAGGCTGCTTCATGTCTCCTGCAGATTTTTTTCCCTGAGTTTCTTCTATGTATTCTTCAGACACTCCTGTTTCTTCAACCACAGGATAAAACAGGTCAAGGAGATTACTTGGAGCTATTAAAAGTAGAAAAAAAAATTCAGGGGGATTCTTCAGCTGGATCATCTTCCATATACAATGCAAACTTTATTTTGTGTTTTCTGTCAAAATCTAGTTTACTGAAATACCATCCAGATAAGGGCATTTAGTTCAGGAAGGGTGTTTGACATCTTGTCAAGCATCTGACACCTTGTCAGATCATCACTGAAAAGCTATCAAAAATACATTCGTGGATCATCAGCGTTAATTGTGTTACAACTCGTTGTCCATCCACTGGGACAATGTTTTTCATACTTCTGGTAAGTAGGAAGGAAGCATCTGTGTGAGGAAACTATGAAGCAGACAAAAATATCTGTTTCATAAAAATATCTTGGCAGATTGGTGGGGAGGTGAGGATTTATCACCATACATTAAAAGAACTACAACTCTGAGAGAGACAAAAAAATTTCTTTCCAGCCCTTCAGTACAGCCTTCATTTTGACTATGCACAGTAACAGTAGGATGCATCAAATTCAGTAACAGTGACCTGAAAAATCAAAGATGATAAACTTGCAAATGTAATCTAATGGAGCATTAGTGAATTTTCAGAAGGACCTCTTTTTGTACATTGTCAGTGGTCTGGAAGAAGACAAGATTATTGCTGATATAATGTGTAGATGAAATAAAAATGGAAATGAAATAATAATTCTAAATTAGAATTTTTAGATTTTTATCCTTGACTGAGTTTTTGTTGAGATCTCAAAAATACCATCCTTGAGATGTGAATTTTAAAAAATTGTAGTAGAAAGAAAGTATACTGGATCTTATGTAATTTAGTATTTAATTTTCTTGGGATACAGTACTGGCAAGATTTTTAATCTATAACTATGGCAAATTTTAATACAGTTACAGAGAGGTTACCAGTTTTTGTATGAAGAGAGAGGATGCTGTTCCTTCAATATTGTTTATTTATTGATTGTCTGATACTTTGAAGAATAGTACAGCAAATGTTCATGGTTTTAGAAGAGTTATTGGAAATATCTGAAGCCTGAGAACTAATTAATTGAGAGACACAAGAAAAATCTGGTGACATTAATCTTTGTAGAACTATAAGAAGAGTTTATTTTTGCATAATCTCTAGCAACTTTAAAAATCGAAAATTAGTACTAGAGGCCCTCTTAATGAAGCAGAAAGCAATGAGTTTCAAGGATGTTTAAGAGAGAAACCTAGGAAAATTTGTATGAGATATCAGGCATTTTCTTTTAACAACGTTTGTTACTGATGTTGAACAAGCCTACCAGGTGCTAGAGTAGTTCTTCATGCACCTGAATTGTTTAGTTCTAAACTATATTGTGTTTTTAAATAATAAGCATTTTGTAAAAGAAAAGCTATAGGAAAAAATAAATACTTTATGAAATTCATTGCTCTGTATAGAACAGATACAATTGACATTCTTAGTGTAAAAATATTAGTTTATAATCTTGAGTATGAAGAATGATATTTTATATTTTTAGGAATAAGTGTGCATCTTTTGAATACTTATGAGCAGGTTTTGATTTTTTTAAGGCTACAGAAAGCAAGTTCAAACTACCTTAAGGGCTAAATGAATACCACATGCTGGTATTCAACGTCTTAGATCCTAACACGTTTTCACTTCTGAAGAATAAACAATAAATGGGAATTAGCCTTAAAATTTATTTTTTTAAACTCTCTGTCACGTAGCTCTCTGTGTTCTTTGAACAAAGGGAATTCAGTGAGTTAGATTTCAAAAGAACTCAAAGAAATGACATCTCAAAGAAATGGCCAAATAACTTGAAACTTCTCTCTCTGTCTTTGTGTCTGTCGTCCTCTACCTCAAAATTACATGATGAGCGATCCTTGTGACACAGATTTTTGAATAAATAGCCAAACTGTTGTCTAGAAAACAGCTGAGGTAATTCTGAACTTTAAGAAACTCTGTAGCATTGTGATCCCTGTTGAAAGACAAAATCCAGGGAAGTCACAGAAATTATGTCCATCCTTTGTCCAAAAAATCAATTGTTGAATTCAGCAAAACAGTCTTGAGCAATTTCTGGTTATCTTTAAACTTGTTTTCTTCTCTAAATTGCATACAAATCAGCTCTCTGGGATAGCTAATTTGATGGCTAGCTGAATTTCTTTTAATTTTGCCCTTTTTAGCAAGAAGTCAGTCTTACTTATGAAACTGTGAAATAGCAAAAGTTTTAGCAAAGATACAGCGTTTACGTATTTGGTTAATATTTCCCTATTATATTTACTAAATAATGAAACAAAATATACATTTTAGAGAAAAATATTGGATAATAAAACCAGTTATTCTAAATATTCAATCACTGAAGATTTGGAAAAATAATTATTATTATTTAAGGAGCCCACAGCTGGGACATTCAAAGTCTTATTTACATTCATAGTAACTGCAGTTTGCTTAGGAGCAAGAATGAAATACCCACAACTGTGCTTATGTATGTTTTGCTATTATATGACTGGACATGTTTTTAATTACCAAACCAGTAAAAGTGAACAACACTTGACATCCTGATATCTGAACTCACCTAGTAACACCAGACATTTGAAAACGATTGACCAGCCAACTGAAGATCTGTCTTTATCACAGAGGGATCATTAAAAACCCCTAAGAAACAGGCATTCACAAAGAATACTGCAAACAATATGCCTAAAAATTTAAAAGCTCGAGGACTATCTTCAAAAGTCAATTTATTTAGTTTTATTTTTTTAAACCAGAAGTCAGCATTGTGATTTTTAACTATATTTAATTAATGATTTAACTTCTGTATTGTACTCATCAGAATATACCCTGTACTTTTAAAAGATTTCTGAGAAGGAGAATGATGCATTTCAACTGCAGTCTGACTTGGCAGATACCAATCCAACAGTGGATATTTCATGCAAAATTTATGCACTTGAATTTTTAAAAAAAGATAAGTAAATACATTGCATAATCACTGAAATTAATTAACCCAACCAGAATTAAATAAAATTAATCAAGTAGTTATATAGACTTTTTGGAGTCAGAATAATAGTATAATTATCTAATTGTGTCTTTGCAGATAATGAAGAGATAAATCTGCTTTTTAGGATTACAAATGAGAAATTTCTTTTACATATAAATTTAATAAATCATTCCAAATATTCTGTACACTGAAAATAAAATACAAATCAAAGGTAGAGACATGTTCAACATTTGAAATCTGGAAATGGAGCTATAATTTATGTTTGTTAAATGATAGATAACTGACTCAGGACATCTGGTGTAATGCACAATAATTTCTAATATAAAACATGAGCTTGTGATGTTGAAAAATCAATACTATGAAAAATCCTCCAGAGTTGAAGAATGTAAGTAGATCATACAGGAACAAAAAGCTGAAGCTGCTAATATACTTGACCAAAATAAAAAAAATAAGTCTGTTCTTGAAATTGAAAAACTAGACAAGACCTTGCAGTCACTGCATCTGGATGTAATAGCTTCCCAGCAGAAACACAAAGTGGAACTTGCTCAGCTAGAACAGCAGATAACACAGCTTGAAAGAGACCTTAGAGATGCCAGGAACTTTATTGTCAAAAAGATCAGGTACGCTTTTGCTATGAGAATGAGCAAAACAGCTATCTCTTCAGAAATCACATTGCAGATGTGAAGAAGCTGGACATGCACAACCTCATACACATTTGTTATGAATTCTGTGGAAAAAATACTTTATCACTAATTTTGTAAGTACATATTTCTCTGGGTTTTGTCTCTAAATTCAAGATATGTTAGAGTCTGTGATAGCAATGCTGACAAAATGCATACTGATAAAAATAAAATGAGTACAGTAATATGACTTCTTCCATTATGTTTGCAGATATTTTTATAAGTCCATTCGCCAGTCTTAACTGTAAAACCCATTCATATAAACCCATTTTCAATGTCAGAAATCTATCTTGTCATACTTTTTCTTCGGATGAAATGTACACAGAAGTTTTATTTAGTCTTTTCACTTTTCTCTGTGGGTGCTTCCTGCACAAAAAATGTTCATAAGATGGAACAGTTTGGGCTTTATTAATAGCATGATATCTCTATCAATAAAATGCTCAATGAGCAGAAATAATTTCTACTTATTTGGGAACTTTGCCAAATATATAACTTCGATTACCAGTGACAGCATTTAGAATACTCTGTTTCTGTTGTTAATATTTTGTTTGGTTTTTTTACTAATTTACTCAAAACAATAAAAATTAACAAGCCCTAATTTTTCTATTTGGTTTATGAAAGAGATGTACAAGGCATAAGGCATCTGCAGACAGCTTTGAAATCAACTAATGAGAAACTAGTGCTGCTTGTTTAATTTATAATCTTCTGTTAAACAAAAAGAACAACAAAAGGGAATTAACTTCTGAACAATCTTTTCCCTGTAATTAGAACCTTTTCATTGTTTACCAAATAAACAGAAAAAAATAGAAACATATTACTGTATCAGGATATTACACCCTGTCTACTACATTTTGCACACCTGAAAAAATATGTTAATACAAATAATTGTTGTCATGTTAGCATCACCGGTTTTGAGCTGTCTGAAACAATTTTACATTCTCAATAAGGAATATTTAACATTTGAACCAAAAACAGTACAGCACGAATAATTAAAGGCTTAAGTTAAATACATAGACAGTCATTTAAATTTAGATCTGCAATAACATTTACTATTATTCTCTAAGGCTTTGACTGTGCTTGACAGAAACAAAGTACTCTGGGATTAATTTCAAGAAATGGTGCCAACTGTGCGCAATTTGCTGTAATTAAGACATGAAAGAGTACTAAATATTCAGATTAAAAGAAGCATGATGGAGCATGATAGAGAATCAAGGTGTGGCATCAAGCCAATAAAGTACAGTCAGTCATGAATGCTCAATAGTGATTGATATGAAACTTATAGCATGTAAAGCATATAAACTTGTAGCATGTACTTAACAACTGTGCGGATAAAAATTAAAATCATGGCACTGTGTCTTAAGGAAAAGGGCTCTTCTAAATCCAAAGTCCAAAGTGTGTGTGACATTTACAAACAACAACAAAACAGAGCCCAATAATGTCTATTTTTACACAAATAAGATGTTTAAACAATGAAATAGGGGGGGAAATGGTAGCATGGTAGTTTTTTTTTCCTTTGGGATATCCCTATGCTTTGGGATATCCCTATGGCTACATCAACCTACAGCATTCACCAGAGTGCCAAATAAAAGAGGTCTGTAGCAGTTGGAACCAAGAGATTAAGTACCCCCCTCCTTTTTTTTTATTCATCAAACATTTTCCCTTTTTCTTTAAAGGAAAAGTATTCATTTAGATCAAACTGCATTTCCCATTTTCTCTCAGAATTAGATGGAATATTTCTTCTTTCCTTTGAACTTATAAGTATTGATTAATGATGTATTTATTGTAATACTGAATCTTTTCTTCAACAGACTTTTCTAAATTAAAGTCCTTGTAACTTTTTGATCCTAGAGGAGATGTGGGTACTTGACCCAATTGCTAATGAGGTGCTGTATAATCTCATGTATCCTATAGCTCAAAATAGCAGGATGCAGTATAAAAAGTACATCATAAAAGGCCCTCTTGGAATGCCTTTTGTCTTCACAGGCAATACGCAAAAGAGATGACCTTCTGAGAAAGTTGGAAGCCGATGTCCTGCGGGCAAGGGAAGGTATCAAAGCAAAAGTGGCTGAGGTGGAGCACCTTGACAGTGTGGTCAAGAAACTGAAAGCCAGTATCCAGGACACACAGGAAGAAAAGAATCAGACAGAGACAGCAACCACCATACTGAGAACTGAGATTCAGCAGCTAAATCAGTAACTGCAGGGTGTGCATAAGCAGTGCAGAAAGACAGGTAATAATGTACAAAAATAGTAATATTACAGAAATATGAATTTTGTACAGTCAAATGGAATAGAATTTTCAATATGGGCATATGATTGTTGCAATCAAATGAATATAAAAGATTCCTTGTTCGGCTCTAGGGTAAATTTACAGATACAGACTGTGACTTCATCAAAACAAAATAAACACAACTGGATTTTTTTCAGTAGTTCTATTTCTGTCCTGTAATCCTTGTATTGATTTGGTGAGACATCTATTTCTGTGCCAGAACACCTGTTCAGTCATTGGCAATGCAAAATGCAATTTAAACTTAATAAGTTTGATAGAATTCCTAATATTTTAGGTGACTTTTAAAACTGATATGATTAATCCCTGTATAGATAAGTTAACAGCTTTAGCAATAGTGCATTGATGCATGCGGTATTTTTTTCAGGAGAATAGTTTACACAAAAGCAAAACAAGATGGAAAAACAAGGAATCATTTCATCATGGGCAATAAACTGCTTTAAAAAAATTTTGGTTGATACTTTTGGTTTTCACAGTAACATGTGTGCTAGAACTAGTTTTCAAAATAAGCAAATGCAACAAGGAAATTGCATTATTAATATTTTGAAGTCACAGTATAGTAGAGCTTGAAATATACTACTTTTACCAAATAAAATATTAATGAAGTCATTTGGAACATAATAGACAGCCTGTGTCAACCCCTTAATTTTCTCTTCCACTATTCACAACATTGCCAGATACGTGTTTCTGGATAAAACCCCCTAGAGGTCTGCTGCAAATTCTTTTTCAATACAACCAGATCATTGCAGATAATTGTATTACACAGGGTATTGATCCAAAATCGTTGTGCACCGGAAACATCTGAAAAAACATGATTATAGCTTTCTGGTTATTGTTCGTACATCATATAAGCAGGCTTTTGTGTGAATCACCTGTAAGAAAGGCAAGGTGGAAACATCAGAGAAATTACCTCTTTACAAGAATCTATTGATCACTTTAAATCAAAGAAGTATGTTTGACATAAGATTACCTGCCAGTTTGAACATTAGGTACACTATGTTATAGCCTGGGGCAGTTGTAAGTCTGACAAAGGGATTGTAAATAAAGCATGCAGCTGCTAGCGCCTCTGGCTTGGGATCAACCAAGGCTCAAGTCCAAGGCATAGGTAAACCTAAAATAATTTAACCCCTTTTTACCAGGACACATTGTGAGTTAAACCTGTTTATTAAAAGTAGTGATGAAATCACCTCATGTATGTTTAAATAGCTATGCAATTACAAAAATTACGTTGTTGGATCTGTTTACAAATCAAAGCAGATATAAACAAAATAAATTTTGGAAGATTAGTCTGTCTCCACACAACAGATCACAGCTCTAAACTACTTCTAAGAACTTCTAAAGCATTGTTAAGGATCTGCTTCGGGATAATACATAGAGTGCTATTTCACAAAATCGACAGGAACTTAATAAGTTTTAAAATTCAAATAAACCTGATTTTTTTTTAATATAAAGGAGTGTCTTCTGGAAAAACAATTAAAGAGATCAACAACTGGAAAACTTTTAATGGCAGAGGTTTGTATTACATGTGAAATATTTACCCTTCTTTTGATTTCAAACCCCAATTGAATACTTGGAACCCACAGATAAATAAGGTTACCCAAATAAGCAGTCATATTATTTCCAGAGAGACAATCCACCACACTAAAGTTATTAAAAATTTATTGCAAAAATGAGTCCAAAATGCACTGAAAAATATATTTTTATATATATTTTAATTCTTATTGAATGATGACAGCTTACGTTTGACTTTACCAGTACTGCTCATTTTTTAGATATGAAAGCAAAGTCAGTTATGCATTGTTTTTTAAGCTGTACATTTTTTTAAACACGTGTTGACACTAATAACTGTTTAACTCATTAGTTCACAAAGATTCATATTTGCTTGATATTCAGCAAGGATGAACTCTAGGTGATATCTACTGCTTGTTAAACATTTAGTTGTTAACATTAGCTGTGTACCTTTCTGAGGCAAAAAAATTAAATTTAAACAGTTTATATACAGTACTTTTATTAATGAAAATGGTGACTGTTGCTGTGTTTTGTGAAAAGTCAGGTTATGTTACTGTCAATTAGAAAAGAACAAAGCAATTTCTTATATGAGGAGATTGATCTTCTGAATATTCTGAATTCATAAAGGGAGATATGATAGCTGAATTTAGATCCTGTACATATGGTGAATGTTGTCAGACATTAAAGACAATAAATGCAGAATCATGTTAACAGAGCACAAATGTTTTTCTTTAAGGGATTCTTTCAATCTAAACCCGGCAAATACTGTTTTCTGACTTCATTGAAGTCTGGCGCATTTTCACTCTTTAATATTATATTATGGCACATTAAAAATAGGGTTTTTAATCTATGATCACATAAATGTTTCCTTTGTTATACTTATTGAACTGCTATCACTAAAAGATTCCTAATTTCTTATATTTTTTCTGGTGTCTAATTTCAAAATTGAATGCTGCATAATAAAGGAATTGTGTGCTATAAAATGCTTGTTGTGAAACACTTTTTTTAAAGCTTAGTTTTATTCCACAATGTCCTAGACCGGATCACTACATGTGTCTATATGTCTAAAGCCATATATTTATGAAAGAGTATAAAAACAAATACATGTGTGTGGATTTGTGTCTGTGCAGGAACACATACACCTGCACACTAACGCAAACTAATGTGTGCACATACTAAGGGCTAAATATTTAAATCAAAGCCTATGTACATATATCTTTTAGGAAAATGGTCAACAAAGAACAAAGGAAAAATGTCTTTGTCTTAAATCACTTATTTTTCTGAGAGCTGGCAGTGCACGACTATGGTTTCTTTTGGTCTAAGGAAAGATTGCCATCTATTGGATGACCTTGGAAAAGAACGGGTTTTTACTATGCATGGGCTCAGTAATTCATGAAAAAATATAATGAAATTGAAGACTTCAAGCTTAAATTGTACATGTTAACATTGTTAAATGGTATAAAAGCTGCTTTATTTTCAAAACTGTGATTTTGAATTCTAGATTGACTTATGCTGCAAGATACAAAGGCAATAGGTGTTTGCTTCAGAAGGAAGGAAATACTGGATGTGCATGTACGCAGTAAGCTCTGATAGCAGTTTAAATGTTTGCAGAATATTGAATACAAGTTTCTTTATTTAAGTTTACTGTAATACAATGAAAGAGACTTAAGCCAGCTCTTAATAGATTTCTTACATATTTTCCTCTCAAGATTTGGGAACAGAATGATGCTCTTCTCCTGAAAACAGTATTTGCCCAGCTCTTACCGAGGGTTGCACTGCATTGCATTTAAAACAAAAATATCGCTCTGCTTGAGCTTAAAATGCAAAGCTTTTTTTTTTTTTTTTTTTTTTTTAACTTACAGGCAAAGAACTTGCCAGTCAAGATGAAAAACTTCTTCTAATGGAATCCAGCTTGAAAGCAACTCAAGAGCAGCTAAGTGAGCAAATAGCAGAAACAGTTCGCCAAGAACAGAACAGTACAAAATCACAGACGGAGAGCTGAAGACCTTGAGAAAACATATTCTAACTTCTGAAGAAGAAATTAGTGATTACAAGTGAGTTACTTATTTTTCGGTATTTGAGAAACAAAAGACATTAAAGCCAGCAGTAAATCCTTTAAATATGTACTGTATTAATCGTTTCTCTCAGGTACGATGCAGTATAAATGTGTTCTGTAACTCTATTAAATAAACTATTAAATCTAAATGATCAATTAATGTATGTTTTAAAATATGTCCTGCACTTAAAAAATTAAGTGTTGAAAAGTACTATTAGTAGGAGTCTGGTTTATTTTTAAAATTAATATTCTGTAGTGTTGAAGTAGAATAGTATGTGTAATTGTTTATTGCCTATCTGTTAATGGTATTCTCATCTTCCTCTTTTTAGAGACCAAAGGTTACATATGGGTCTTATTGTCTTTCTTTTTTTTTTTTTTTTTGTTAGAGAAGCTGCCTCTAAGCAAGAGGCAACCAATTTAAAGAAAATTTGGTGTTTGAACTTTTAGTCACAATAGCAAGGATATATGAAGTTGTTAACATAAAGGAAAAAATACAAACTGTATACTTTAAAACAGTTTACACTGAAAAAAAGTACTTTTATTCAAACCAAATTTAGTATCTATTAGATTGAAGGCTAGCTCTTAGGATTTTATCAAAAAGTAACAATGTTCAAAAATTAGATTTTATCATTGAGCTTAACATAAACTATATTCTATATTGAGCCACAAAGTGATTCATTTTTTATAGTTCTTGAGATTCAGACTATGCTAAAAATTACTCACTTAGTTGATGCTTTTTTCTCTTCTTATTAAAGTTATGTTGCATTAAGCAATCCCTATATATACAGACTGAATTTCAAGCCTTTTGGTAATATCATAGAGCATAATGAACACTTTATAGAAGATAATTTGGCTGTAGAAAGAAAGTCTGTTCATTTGGAGGTGGATTGAACATTTAGAGCTAAATTTTTTATCTCAGATTTGTAGCAAGCATAAAATATTACCTCAGAAAATGCTTTCTGAGGAAGACTTGCTAAATTCATATGCAACAAACATCACTGATCTAAAGCAAAATATTCTATATGCTTAGTGTAAAGGACTTTTTAGTCTGGAACTTCATCCATTCTTCAGCTCAAATGTTTTATGTTAATATTTATGCTGAAGACAGTGAAAAGCTCCATGGAAGAAACACTGTCTTCAGTAATGTGTCTTCATTTCTTTAAATAAAATAGCTTGGTGGTTTTCAACCTGTAGTTACATCTCTAAAGACATTACTAGTACTTCTCTAGGGAAAACACTATCACTGATTTACTTTCCTAACACAGCTTGAATATTTTGCCATAGTGGGTTTTCTTGACCATTTGAAGCTATTCCTCAGTTTACAAAATGCCATGTTATGCCTAATCTTGTAAATAGTTCTTTGTAAATAAAAAGGATACAAACTTCTAGGACTACTGATTGTGGTAACTTAGTGTGGGATGGGGGGGAAGGAGGGGGGAAGTGGAATTGAAACTCCCAGCTGTAGCTGATTGATTGTGTCATGAAATATAGCTTTTGAGAGAGCAGGAATTTTGCAAAAGTTCACTGAAATTAGTTTCACTAAGGTTGAAATAGAAGGCCAAATGATAATCATTAAAAGGTTTTTCAGAAGGACTTTTTATTAGATTTTTTATACCTTATATGAACAAACAAAACTTGAATGAATCTCTTCACATGCAAAATTTATTAACAAACCGACCTTTGTGCTCTTGTATTTTCTACACTTGTTCAGTGACTTTGGAAGTTTGTTACTTCAGCACATGAGCATAATAAACTTTGGTTAAGGAAACCTTTACTTAGCTCTATAGAGTATCAAAACTATTTTTGTTTAATCTTATGTAAAATTTTGACTTTATTTTTGATACCACTGCTTTTTAAAGCTACTCTGATGCATTGCTGCAGGATTACAGTAATGAAATTATTTGTTAAATGTGAAAAATTAAAACTACAAATTCAGAACAATGTGTTTAGTACAGTTGAACTGGTAAATCTGATAAAACTGATAAATGACAGTCATTTAAATATTGAAATTTCCTTTTAAAACAACATACTATGTACCTGAAAACAGTAATGCTGTGCCAGCCAGTATCTGCTCTGTTCTGTTCCTTGGGAAACAGAAAGAACAATGGATCTCTGTCCCCTGGGTATTTTGGGACAGGGAATGTCATAAGGGTTATATTTAGTCACTTGGAAGGGTACTGCATGTGTCATAAAGTAGCATCCCTTTGGTGCTGACTTATTCAAAGTCATACAGACCTGGACTTTTCTTACCTTCCTCCTTAGTGAATCTGACAAATGCAGCTTGTATCAGGGTGAGAGCACAGGACTATACAAAGAAAAATACAGCGCAGCATAAATTGGTCACTTGAAACTACACTGAGTCCTGAGATTCTGCTATAGCTGTTGTGAGGCCTGTGAGGGAAAAGGTTCATTTCTGTATGCTTTTATTTCCTTGTTGTGAAGTCCTTGTTATAAGTTATTTTTCGTGGAAGTGGTGAAAAAAGGAAATTGTTGACTAGGATTTAAAAACAATAAGCAACCCTTATATTCATTAACTAATCAGAATAAAAATATTTATTTTTAAACAGGACAAAACCATTTTCTGCTAATTTCAGATACACTTATTTCGTAGGGAAGAAGCAGAAAGTTTTTAGAAGTCACAGGCTTTGTTTGTTGTATACTTATCCCGAATGAAATAAACCTGAGGCAACACAACCCCAGTCCCACTCCCCAGCCCTCCACCCTACTTGCCTCCCCCCAGTATAAGCCTGTTACACCTGAAAGATTTGTTCGGAATGTCCAGTGGGAACCTGGAAATCGTAATAATTTGTAGTATCGATTGTGTGAAGCTATGCAGCTGGGGCCTCTAGTGAATAGACAGGAATAGACATTTTATTGATTAACTTTTACAGTCATATTTTCAGGACTCTGCTGCAACATAATTTTCACTTCCCAGCTTTGTGCTGCTGCATCATGAAACTTGGATTCTTCTCTCTTAACATTTACCCACCTGAGAGAAACAGTACAGACTTGTCTTTTTTTAGCTGTGCTCCGCAGAAATGCATAATATTTGGTGTAGTGAATACTTTTCAATTTCCCCTCTGCTGTCACAATAAAATGAAAAATCTTCACAAGTGATGTTAGTAAGTATTGAACAAGTTGCACATCCTCTCTAAACCCCCTATTTGTAACATCTTCTAGTAACTCTATTTCTCCTTTGCATTTTTATTCTTATTTTTTAAATTCATAAGTTTCTGGCAAAAGTGACCCTCCTCTTTACATCCACAAATTCCAGAACTGCTTAAAAGGAAAACCGGAACAGCCTCATAATGAAATCTATGCTTTTATTAGTTAGTGAAATTTTAAAAGGGGAAGACTGTTCACTTGAAAATCTGAAAGGAATTATCAGAAAAATCTGATTTGTTTTCAGGAGTGACATCCTGCATTAACTAAAATTGCCTATAAGGTTACTGAGAGGACCGGACGGATTTCAGTACAGTTACTAATAATTTTTTTAAAAAAAAATCTGTAGATATACTGAAGTCTTATACAAACATATCGCAAAAAACTTTTTTTTTTTTTTTTCATTTCTGGTACTATTAATTTCCAGAAAACAACAAAAATGCCATTGTGCCATTGTGAAAAGAACTGTTGCATAATTGATGTTTTTTTTTTAGTATGGGTTACTTTGTACATTAGATTCCTAAGACATATCTCTTTCATGCACTTAGAAAATTACCAATGAAAATCCTCATCCTTTTTATTCATTTAGTGGCTGTTTATTATTAGTCATTTTATGCACTTTCATGTGAACCATGTTTTTGACATAAGTTTAATAATGCCTTGTAGGCTAAATATTCACCACCCCATCATCACTGGTCCTAATAGGATTTAAATTTCTGTCATCCCACTACTTTCTCTATGCTGTGTTGCAATTAACATCCTCTAATTATAACAATGCTTAAGATATTCGTGGTCATGTTTCCTTTTGTCCTTCCCCTCTCATCAGAGACATGATGGTGTGCACCATATGGAGCTACAACTGAGGCAGAAGCTGTCCCATCCATCACAAAAGGTTCACTTTGTTTACCATTGTCAAACTTATGACTGAATAATTCCCATTTTGTTTGAAAGAATCAGGAAAAGTGTGGAGGACTTAAAGGTAAGAATAACAATATCTAAGAAAGAGGATAAGTAGCAACTTTCTGAAGACCTCAGTGTCCACTGGTCCTGGAATAAATAGAAATAGTCTCAATCAGTTGAAGAACTAGAAAATTAGAAGTGTGTTTCTTCCTAGGCATGGAAAATTAATGTATTATATAACAAACTGATTCATAGTAGATTAATGGCAGTTTTTAATGGCATCCTAGGCTCCAATCTTTCAAACATATGTGAATGCAAGTCACAGTTTCAGAGTTTTGTGAAACCAATTACCCTATAAACATGTGCAAAGCTGTTCACAAGCTTGCAAGATTGAAGTTGAAAACTTTTTTAAGCCTCACTTATGATTTTGTTTTGTAGTTGTGATGTTGTATTATAAAAGTAGTGAATTATGATGTAAGGATTACAGGAAATCTCTGAAACATCTGACTGTATTTTAATTTAGGTTAATTTAATAGAAATCCAAATTAGTGTTTGTGTGTGTGATTTAGTTAAAGAACAGGGAAGTGGAATTCCCTCTTCTGAACCTTTGTGGAGATATTAAATAAGATCAAAGTAGTATTTCAGTAAGTTTTATATGTTCTAGGTAGATAATCCCCTAAATGCTTAGGACTCTGTGCATAGCATGTTAACTGAATTTCTAGATTTTCTATTTAGTTTCTTTCTCCTTTTTTATTTTGACATATCCATGCTAAGGCTTCTTACAGTTGTGGTAACCTTTTCATTACGAATTAGGCAAGGTAAGTTTTAAAACTTTTAAGAAGTAAAAAACTTGAAATGTTTTAAATATTTATTAAATAAATTAGATGCAAAATATAACAAAATGTTTCTCAGAGCATTTTTTACACTAGAGAAATTCAGGTCTAATTATAGTTCCCAGTTTTAATCAGAGAATTCTAAAGTTTTTTATGACATAGCTGAAGGCTGCTTGACTCCATTACTTTATATTTTTCTCTAAGAGAAATTGCAAATCTGAAGTGTTTTACTAAGCTTGTGCCATTTAGTTTGATTTTTAATTTCGAACTATTAATGGAAAAAGTAAGACATTAAGTAAATAAAAATTGGTGTTTGACTTTCACATTATCTATGGCACAAATATTAAAAAAAAAAAAAACCAAAACAAAACCAAAAAAACTATTATCTGTTCAAGAATAGGATATGAACCTATACATTTGTGTCTTCCCAGACACTATAGTTATGACTGAGAAAAGCTGAATTGATTGCAATGGAAATCTACCTGACAGTAAGTATTTGCAGTGGCAGACAAAATTATTTAAGAAAAGAGAATATAAAATTAAGAAAGACAGATGGACTCATAAGAGTGAAATACAAATAGTCTGAATCAGGATTGATTTCAACATAATGTGGTGGAGGAATCCCCACTTATTGATCAACTTTAAAGCCCATGCACAGCACTTAAAAAGATAAAGTAAGCAAGGTCAGATAATCAAAGCATTTAAATAGTAAAAACAGCAACTGCCACAGTAGACTGCTAAAATAAATCCATAATACAAATTGCTTTAGCAAAAAGTGGATGAGCAGCTGATCTCCCTATTGAACTTTTATACTGTTCAGTGACCACACTGGGGAGAGGATTGGAAGAAATGCCTTGAAGATCAATATTGAGTGAGAGGTAGCAGGGATTCATTCTGAACATGAAAGAATTACGAGTGTGAGAGTAGAGATCCTGAGGAAATGTCATCAAGAAAGGACCGATCTTTTAAAATATTACACATATTATATGAGCATAATATTATTTGATATCCTGTTATGATCTTTGAGCATTCAAAGCTTATTAAATCAGAAATTACTTATTGAAAAACACAAAAATACAACTAATGATTTTAATGAAATTAGTTCCAAGAATTCAGTAACCTCTGTCTTCCAAACAAGGGGAATTTTAATCTTCTTAACTAGTATGGTGTTCAGTTGAGGCTGCTACTTTCCAGCCATATGTATTTCAAGTTTTTGCTGAATAGGAATGATGAACCAGAACATTGAATTGTTTCTCTTTTTTTGATCTTTTTGGTTTTTTCGAACATCAACATGCATCTGTAATTAACATGTTTAATGTGTTATTTCTTCAGATCTATTTGAAATGCAGTCATTTTAATTATTCTGTGGAAACTACAATGCTGTAATGCAAGGGCTTCAAATTTCAGATTTTCCTAAACCTGTATGGGATTTTCATTTTAAAATATCTTTTATTTATACATTATTTTTTTTCAGCACTATTCAAAGAGTATTTGTGAGAAAGAAATACTAGAGGTGGAAGTACTAAAGTAGCTCATTGTTTCAAATATCTTGTTTTCATTCACTGTTTTATTACATCATTGTATGAAAAACATTGCTTTTTCATGGATATATTACCCCTTTAAAATGAAGAATCCTTCTTTTTTCTTTATTTTTGACTGTAATCTTCCTTTACTTTCAGGCTCATTATCCTACCTATAAAAATCATTATATTGTTAGAAATTAATAATTCAAGATGTGACAGTATTTGTATTTTAAACAATAAAAAAAGGAACACTAAAACTAGAGTGTTTCAAGGATATAGAAAATATATTAAAAAAGAAAAAAAGCCAAGTGAGCATTTGTGTTCTCTTAGAAGATCTTTTTTGACAAAATACTTTAGAGTAACTGATTCCCAAAATCATGAATTTGTTCGCTATGGTAACTGTACCATGCACCTTCTTGTAACACATAATTATTTACAAGCACTATTGGCTCAATTTTTGCTGTATGAATTGCTGATTACAGCAATTTCAATGGTAAAATTGTGAAAAACCATATTCATAGTTGTCAAAGAAAGGTCAGCTTATTTGCATTCATTAGGAACTTGGAGGGCCATACCACATGCTTTTCCTCTGGGATTCTTACAGTTATTGATTTGTATACAGCTGTAGGAAAAATTAGTTGGAATTATATTTCACTTACCACTGGAGGCTGTATATTAATAACAATGGAGTTCTACATAAAAAAAAATAGAACTAGCAAATTAAATAATTGTAATTTTTAAAAGCTAAAATTGTTAAACTTAACTTTTAAAAAATAATCTCTTTTGAATAGCTGGAGGAAATCTTTTCATGAACTTTTGTTAATGCTCACAGTACTTCTATTTGCACAAAAATGCATAGGCACTTATATTAATGTGACATAAAGTATTCAAAACTTTGTATTTAGTAGTGGTCTTTACAGATGCTTTATAAACCAAGAGAATATTTACTTATATGCTTAGCCTTCCTTATATAATGATTTTTTCTTTTATAACTGTAAAAATCTAACCACAAAATTTAAAATATGAATAATTCTGTCCTAAAAAAAAAAAAAAAGTCTTGCCTTTGTACTCAAGTCATTAAAGACCTCTCAATACCAATAGCTGTGTAAAATCATAAGGAAATGTTATAGCCATCCTTGACTGCTATCTCTTTAGGTATAAAAAAATATGGCTAATGTCTTCAAAAAATGTCTACATGGGTAACATACCAACAACGTGAGGTCAGGTAAAGCACGTTGTCAAACTGTGACAAACCTTTTTCTAAATGGGGAGAACGTCAGATTTACAGATAGCAATGATGCTCAGGTGGTATGCATTCGAAACCTTGTTTGTATTACATTGATAAATACTGTACATGATTAGTGCATATTTCTGTGAACTTTTAACACTTTAAATGGATTAGAATGTCTTATTTTGATCATATCCATATTGTTCATTAAGATAAGATTAGGTCCTTAAAAAATGTTTGGCTTGTTTCCATTACACTCAAAAATTTTTAAAGTAGAAAATACAGAACACAGTTTTCCATAGTGTGCATATATAACACATGTTTGAGATTAATCAAATCATGGTCACCTCTAATTAACAGCAGGGAGCAATTCCAACATGGGACAGGGCCAGATGACTAAGAAATGAAACATATATTTAAAAGATGTAGCATACTAAGAAAAATAGGTTATGACTTATGACTTAAAAATACTGCAAAGTTTTTAAACCTGTGGTTTAAACATTTTATTTTGCCTTTTTTTTTAGCTGGACAAACATTTTCAGAATCTTACAGTTTTGAAGGTAAACACAGTTTTCTTTCAAAGTTAATTCTTTCCATTCTTCATAATTGATAGATTAAAAAAAACCCTGACTTTTGCAACTTCAAATGAGCAGCTTTTTATTTTCAAATTCTAAAAATACCTGATTTTTATGTCAAAATTCTTTCATTTACCATGATGCTTGCTTAGGAAGGAAGCACAGGAAAAGCAGTGATCAAGGACATACATTGAAGCATGTTGAATCTTTCCTCCTTTTTTTTTGGTTTTTTGTTTGGTTTTGTTTTGTTTTGTTTTGCTTTTTTAAATAGGAAGTTTTAAAGCTGATGAAGAAGAAAACTGTAGGAAAAGAAATGTCATTGAGCGATGAAGACAACTGGAGACTTAGACACTTTCCTGTCCTTTCCTTCAGACATAATGAAGATACTACCTGTAAATTTTCTGAATGTCCAGTGTGAGATGCTGCTGTCTGGTCTGACAGCAGAACTGAACTTCGCTAAAAACTACTGTAGCCAATGTTAGTTTGCTTTGAACAGTTAAAGGTCTTTACAAAGAAGAATTAGCAGAAGACAGGAGAAAACAATGTTCAGTTGTATCCTGTCTCTGACTGGGAGTTTGTGCCAAGGTCATTCTCATTGCAGTGTAGGACAAAAACTCCTGAGCACATACAAGTTTTTCTGTCTCTGAGTGATTCAATAACTGCTAAACTTGCTTATGAAAAGAGGAAAGCTAAACAAGAAAGTCTAGAGAGCAATTCCTTTTAGATCAACATGGAATAATGTTATTTCAAACTGTTAGTTCAAAATAAAAGAGAAATTAATCTCTGTTTTCATATATCCCAAATGAGAGCTCTGATAGAAAGCATTTCACAATTTATTTTTGCCTAATGTGAGACTCCTTATCTTCCTTAACCCCATGTTCCCAAATCCTTTTACTTCAGCTGCCTATGCATAAAATGATAATAGAGATGTATTCTCATATCATGGATGCTGATATTTATGAAACACTCTGACACCATTGGGTTGAAAATCAGTGGCTTTATTTGAGTTGTCTTTTTTGTTGCGTCACAATGTGAGCTGTGTTTCTCAGTTTAAGTCATGTAAGCTGCTGTATAGAGACATTATCTGTTGGTTGCAGATTCAGAATTTGCCATTGAACGGATGAGAATTTTGTTCCAGGGTCTTGTTTTGGACTTAATTATTTTGTGCAGTGTCCATTATTTTTAAAAATAATTACATGAGTGTTAATTTGTAGGTTTTGGAAACTCAGATAGAGTGAAATATATTTTTTCATCCATATCAGTACTTGAATATTGTACTTTATACGGTAAAAGATAAATCATAAGAAATCAAAATGTTTAAGTATTTGTCCGCTAAGTGATAAAAGATATCACACAAGCTGGATGTTTAAAGGAAGGGATATTACCAAATTATAAATCTAAAAACATATAAATATGCTTACACAGGTTGGACAGACATTATACTTGGCAACATTAATTCTGGTGTATTGGGAATGCTGAATATTTGAATTTGCCACAGTAATGTTTTTTTCAGAGCCATCTTCCAAGTCAAAGAGAATTCAAGAGGCACCCAACTTAAAAGTAAAATTGGATTCACATCTTTTATATGGATATTTTTCAGTGGGAACACCTGTGAAGGGGTTCCTTGCTCGGTGTGCTGTATTTTCTGACTTAATCAGACCAGTCAAAGATTTGGCAAGTGGTTTCTCTAGCAGGGAAGCAACAAGGTAGCAAAAAAACCCAGAATAAGTAAGGGCCACAGCACAGCGCTGACATTCCCCAAGACACAAGAACTTTTCAGCAGAATGGATGTAGAACTTAGGTGATAGATCACTCTCTCTCCATGCACATTCTCTCACATACTTATTTGTTAATACCTTCCTTAGAAATATAGATATTATTTTCATTTACCTGTTTCAAGATAATTTGGCCTTGAGCAAAAACCGAGCAAGACAAATTTCAATCCAAACAGATGAAGCTGGGCAAAGCTCTAGGAAACTCAAAACCATGTCTAATAATGGAAAATTTTGTGGTAGGTGGAAGAATGATAGACAACTCTAATGGCACCCTGGCAATCAATGAAGCTACCAGAAGTGGGGCTTTTTTATGAAATCAGCTTGCTGAAACTGGTGAATGTGCAAAGGATTTTTTGCTCATAGACATCAAATGAAATGGAAAATAACAAATTCTAATGAAGAAAATTTAACCTTGACAAAAACAAAATACTGCCTTGCCTACCATTTTCAGAATTGTATATTAGCCCTTCAAGGATAAACATCATCAATATCATGCAAAAATTCAAAATAAATTTTTAAAGCTAGGAAATAATCTTCTTATTTTTCTTCTTTTTTTTTTTTTTTTCAAAATTGTAGTCAGAGATTTATAAGGAATGGACTTCAATTTATCATGTATTACTGTCTTCAATACAATCCACAACAGCCAGCACTTTCTTCTAGAACCAAGAGGAGGGTTGAGACAATGCCATAGTTCTGTTTGATTTTACCTTTGATTTTAAGTTAATTGATTTACATTAATTTGGAATTCCCTTTCAGATGGATATTTCAGTTGTCAGAATTCATAATGGCAATATACATTCTCTTTTTAAGTATGGTAGCCCTAAAGATTACATGAGAGCCCTTAAGGCTAAAAGAACTTCAGGCCTGCAAAAAAACACTTAAATGTTTTGAAGTAGAAACTTTTATCATCGGACCTGACAGCACTGAATGCATTCTTTTCATTATAGATTTTTCACCAGACTTGAGTGTTCTCTTGCAGATTGTAGTGCTGACTGCTGTTAATAGTACTCCACTGGATTCCCATCAAAAATGAATGGAATCCATCTGAGTGGCTTGGTTGATTTGGTTTTGGTTTGGTGAGATGTTTGTTTGCTTGTTTAGTTGGTTTTTTGTCTGCAGCTGTTGTGGCCCACTTTGCTTGGTGGGTTGAGGGGAAGGTTGCTTGATTTGCTCTGAGTGGTGCACAGGAAAAATGACAAAATTCTCAGATGGTTCAGTATCAAACTTTTCTTCCAAACTTTAGAACAGTTAAGGTAAAATAAAGTACTTGGCAAACTTTAAAACGTAGCCATTTTAGTTAGACAATCAATAATAAAAAGCATAAAATTAACTTGAGAAAATGCATAAGAGAAAAGGAGAAAAAGTGAAAGAAAGTATAAGAGTAGCAAGCTTTAAAATCACCACCTGTGGATCCAGAAATGAGACCTGATTGTTGAAATTTTGAGGTCTCTTGGTCAAAGCGATGTAGCAGTCTTGATCCACCAGGGGTGGGGGAAGCCTTCAATTTGGAGTAAGAAAAATAGTTGCATTATTTAATACCTAATGATATTCTCGGATGAAAAAAAAAGTTACACATTTTAAAGAATGCATGAACAATAGCTGTGGTGATAACATCTAACTCTTATCTAGCAATTTACATTCAGAAATGTTATGTTTTGCTAAGGATGTGTAATTTAAGTCAATTTTTTTAAAGAATACTAGGATTTTGTACAGATGCATGTGTATTTATGTGTTTACTGGGGAATAAAACTGATTTTTATAGATTAGGACTTTGGAGCACAAGATAGTGAAGTGTCTTGTCTTAGGTATCAGCAAAGATGAAAAGAACAATACCATTTGAATAAAGGAACATGAAAAAGACCAATTTATAACAGCAAATGAGCATGGAATTCACAGGAGCCATCTATTCTACAGAAACTCTCTGTAGGAACTGAGAGTCCATGGGAAAAAGACAGTGCCTTTTTTTCATTTTTCTTTCTATGAAAAAGAGAACAGGCTACTTGGTTTTTATTAAAGGGGGGGGAAATGCACACAGTCTGACAATATTTGCATTCTCTTTTACTCAACTGTAATTTTCTTGTCCACTCTGGAGATTTGAATTAAATTCATTTTTTATTGTAAAGCCATATAAACCTCAAGAAAACTAGTTTTCTCTGCCTCTCCTTCTCTGCATATGTATTTATATAGAGATATGTCTTTTTTGTTTGTTTATTTATTTCTACTTCTGACTCAACACAGCTGTGTAAAAATAGTGTACTTTGAGTGCTTATACTTTTCATCCCTGTAATTAATACACAGGAAAGAAAGCATTGAGATAAGTGGAACAATATAATAAAACGGTTTAAATGGGATACTTTTAGAAAAAGAAATATTTTGCAGGAATGAAAGCTTTTCCATCTAAATTATACCATGTAATCTAAACTGGTTTTAAGCTTAAAAAACATGCAAATTACAGAAAATCTGGAAGAAGGGATTGGCTGGACACAAGAAAAACTCTGCCATGTGCAGGAGGAGCTTTTAGAAGAGCAGTCTCAGGCGATAATTCTCCAGCCGAACTAGGGCTCAGTGAAAAAACTGATAAAATGCTATAGTACTCAGGTAGTAGCCTCAATACAGTATATGAAATTGAAGCTTAATATTTGAAGTAATGTAAATGAATGTTCCTAGATTATTATTCCACTAGGAAAGGAAATATTATTTAAATAACATTACCAGTAAAATTAACTTTCAGCACATGAGAGTTATTACTGAAAATATTTAGCCAACATAAAAGAACATCTTTTTAATTTCTTGTGGGTGGGATTCATCTTGTCTAACTTCAGATTTCCACTTTAGGTGGATATACAGGAGGGAGGTCCCTAAGTTCCCATTATGGTTGTTGGAGACTTTATCAATTCAGAGAGTGGAACCAAGAGCTGAGCAAACATCAAACCAATCGAGTATTAAAGTGTGTTTTCTTGCCAGTCTAAAAAAGTCTGCAGACAAACATTCAACCAGGCCTCTACTCCATGCAATGGAAGAATATGTATGCAGTCACACATAATCAACTAAATACAGATGCAAAAATTGATGATCTGGTGAGTTACCTTTTCCCAATAACTCATTAAATGCTACAAATTAATTAATTATTTGTTTGTCATTATTAAATGTTTCACATGCATTAATACAGGTCATTTCTCTGAAAAATAATATATAAATACAAGGATTTAAAAGGGAGTGATTTATGACATAGAGGAAAAAAATTAAAATAATAGATGGTCTTTCCTGTGTCTGTGTCTTTTCTTGTTTTATATTTAGGGTCTTTTTTTTTCTTGTATTTGGATTTTTTGTTTGATTTTTGGCAGTGTATTTTTTTAATAGAAAAAAAAAAAGGATGAGAGAATGGAAGACATGAGAAAATAGGCAAATAGGAAAAATAGTAGAATGACTAATACTCTTTCCATGCTACTGTTATAATACCAAATCAATGCAGATTGATTATTTGCTGTATTATTTCACTGAAGAAGTGTATTAATTCTGGAGCTTGACTGAACTTTGAACAGAAAGAATATAATAATGTTTTTTTAACTGAAATTTGTTGCCGCCTGACAACCAGATGGTTGCAAAATATTTCCATTGAAAATATTTAATCATTAAGAGGCAAAATAAAAAAGATAACAGGTTGGATAAAAGAAATATATTTTAGTTTTTGAAGGTTTCACTACATGCAATTTCAATGGAAATAGTAGTTGAAGAATTACTATACAAAACTTAGATTAAATTTTTCACTTATTTTATGATGTTTTGGATTTCCAGTGTTTCTGACATATAACCCATCAGGATACTAAAAATAAATTTAAATACAGTAAATTTGTAGTCATTTACTTGAATAAATATTTCATAATAAGGCAATTTGAGAGAAAAGAAAGATTTAATGAAGAGGTAAAAATACAATGAAAATTAAATCAAGCCAGTGAAATAGTTACTCATGCTAACACTTGGATTATCAATGTGTCATCATGCTAATTTTTTTATGCATGTGGATTCTTCCCGAAGAGAGGCAGATTGCCACTGGGAGCAACTGGTGCCACTAGGTTCCAAATTAGTCAGTTCTCCAGCTAAGTAGCTTGGGAAGGTATGCTGAATGTTTCATCTTTCTAAAGGCTCTATTTATTATCTTTACTTATGTAAAGAGTTCATTAGAAAGAATTTTACATTGAAATATGGTAACTTTTTAGCCTCCTTTAATGCAGTCACGCGTCTTTAACTACCAGACATAAAACTGCTTAATTCTGTGGATATTAATGGATTCATATGTCATAAAGCCAGGAGAAACAGTGTAATCGAGTCTCATATGTGACACAATACAGGCCACAGGACTTCAGTGAATTAACTGGTACGTCATGTCTAAGTAAATGTGACTGAAATGGAGCATATTAAAATACAGCATGCATTTTTTTAATACATTCTTGACTTTAAAAAACCACTGTAACAGAATTTGTGACAATCCTTCATAGGTTTTCTCAATAAATCCAGCTTCTGAAAACATAGAATATGTTGATTCTGTATCATTTTAGCCTCTTACTCAAAATGTCATATGAAACTTAATATAGAACTAAAGTATATTATCTTTTCATCTTAATGAACAGTACCTGAAATCTCAGCTCATAGTAGGACAAGCTGTGTTTACAGTACAGACACAGAAACTTTTAGTATTTATATTAATCTAATTATATTAATCTACATGTGTTCTTTATACCTACAGTCAATGCAAATTAGTATGGATTTATGATATCAGTCCTTCAATAGTTTGAGTGGAACAGATTAGTAAATGCCAGGGTGGAATTATTTGAATCTCACAGTTAGACCCAAAAAAGTATTATCAGAGAATTAGTAGAGCATTATAGTATTAGTTTCTACTTTTTAAAAAACCTTTCACAACTCCTAAGACCATAAAGACTAAAAATCGCCTAGAATTTTTATTTTTTAAGAGGTCTTCAAAAATTCTTAGGAATTCTACATAGGGAAGTTAAAATCGTTATTTACTTCTGTGACTGCAATAGTTTTTATACTAAACCAAGTACTGTGAATTCCATCGTTACTCTTGATTTCTTAAATGTCTTCTTTTTTGATGGGGGAGAGATGCAGATGTATGTAATGCCATTGAGCCATTGAACAAATTACAGAAAAGATCTTATTTTTATACTCAAATTATTTTGATTAATTTCATCCCACTTACTATTTTTTTTTCTCTTAAGATACTGTTTGTGCACAAATGTACAGTGTCATATGAGTGTATCCATGCAAATCAATGCCCATGTCTATATACATGTCTAACTAATGCCTATATACAAGTTGTCACATAAAATTTATAACAACTTTAGGACATGTTTGCACCTCAAAATATGACTTGTTCAAGATTCCTCTTGCCAGAAGAATTATTTACTTCTAGTTTTGTAATTAATTCCTACTAATGTGTTTTAAATTGATTGAACAAATCAAAAATATAATCATTCAGAATTTTAAAAAATAGTGTTATTATTGGTTTCGTTTATCTGTGTGTGGGGGGGTGTTTTTAAAAAAATTTCAAGGAATACTTTGGCAAGCATAGTTTAGCATATCCAATACACTAATTTTCTCTGAAGTTTCTGAGAAAAGTTCGACCTTTTTCCTCCAAATCTAGTTCTAAACCCCATGTTTTTAAAGTCTTCACTAAGGTAATTTTAAATGTTCAGAAGTCTGGTAACTTAAAATAGCTTTACTTACCTTCCACCAGATTTTGCCTATGATATTTTTGAGAACGTTGCTCCATTACAGATTTCTAAGTCAGTAGCATTAAGATATCAAATGTTTCTAAGCAGATCAAACTACTTAAATGGCTCATTTGTTTATTCGTTTGTTTGTTCCTTGCAACAATGATTAACTGGTATAGTGATTATGAGAACAGCATTTCACAGTGTTGCTATTCCATTTGAACTTACAAGTAATTTTCTGTCAACAGTGTTATTAGTAAACTCCTGTGTATATGTTACTCAAAGAAATCTTATAAGTGACTTCATATTTTAAACTGTATGGACTATATCTATCTAAAATAAGCAATATCTATCAAATTATTCTTTTGATTTTGTTTCCCTTGAACAAAAAGCTTCTGTCAAAGGTGAAAAGATCTTTATTTTTCCAGTGGAATTCCTTTTCATTTCTCTCATTGCTATGGATTCATAAGTGAGCAATTTCACATTTTATTACAAAATAAGTAGAGGCAGGTGTCTAGAAGATGGGCGGAATGGCATACTCAATTGCCTTGTGGCATACATTAAAGTTTTAGGAACATATTTGCCTGGCCTTCTGCTGGATTTAGTCAAACTTCAGCTGATGGGTAAGTAAGCATTGTATAAACATTTCCTTTGTTGCACCAAAGTTTAACTTTTCTTCATTCAGACTTCATGATTTCTTCATTTTTGCATATAGTTGAGTGTTGTTAGCAACCAATACAGGAAAATCCAAACTGTCAGTAAGATAAGACAAATGAAGCATGAAAAAGCCAGACATTGAGTTACATATTGTTTTAATACAGAATAAGCAATATCTAATAAAAAGTTCCATTGGCTTCCTTGTTGGTATTTAGTGTAACTGTTACTCTAACAATAGCTATTATTAGATTGTGATCTTTTTGTTGCTGTAAGACCATAAGTTTTACACATCTTCTAACAACTCTATTTCTTTGAAACATAGCTTTATGTTTTGAAAGGATAATATGCCTTAGTTACATCAGTAAACTGGCTTTAGGTTAAAATGAATTCTATTCAAGGTGATGTAACTACCTGTACAAAGTGGAATTAAGGGTATATGATCCACTTTTGCTTCATTGCATGCTTAGTGTTGTTGGGCAATTTAGGTTTATAAAAACGCTTCTGAGTGAACACCAAAAAAAGAGTCTGAGAGTCATGGCTATGAAGACTCTTCCTTTCATTTCTCCTTATTATTCTTTAATCAGAGCTATTGCTTGTAAGTCATGTGAGACCAATCTCCAAAATGCATGCCAATGAATAATTTACTCCTGATTTGGTACAATCTCAGGAGTCATTCAGGAAACCCACATGATGTATGCTGCTAAGTAGCAACCTGAATCAGGGGTGCGTGCTGCTGCTCTGCCATTTCTGCTTACATAAATTTTTGACTTCTATATCTAAAATACTTTATGGATTGTGTTTTCATGTAATTTATACTTCCCTTAAGTCCTCAATAATTGTTCTCTTTTCCAAATTAATTTTAGGAAATCTGTAGACAGCTCCATGCAAATGCCTTGCTTCAAAATGGAAATTTCTGGAATTATAGCCACCATGTACTTAGACACCTGACATTCTTTGTATTGTATCTATTCTACAACAATTTATGCTTATGTAAATTGGGATATAGAATAGTTTATGTTTTTTATGTTATATCACTTCATGACATTTATGTTCTAGGTCAAATATAATTGAAAAAATATCTCAGTTTTGCTAAATTGACTTTACAATGCAAAAGGTAACTACACAATGAAGTAATGTTAATTTGGAGAAAACATTACGCTATGAGAGGAACTTGAGAGGGAATCCGTGTAGGCCAGTACCTCTTACCTCTTTCTATGCTCTCAAGGTGTGCACACAATTTCTATTACACTTATTTATTTAGAAAAGATCACACTCAGTAAGGTTACAGCTGCTGGAACAGTTCCACAACCATTGTGAAAATTAAAGAATTGAAGTATACAATTTGTGTTTCATTTTTCATCATCCATATTAAATATGCTTATAGATGGCAGCCAGATAATATTTTATATGAGGGGAAAAGCCCTAAGTTTTCAAATATATCATCCATATGTCTGATTTTTAATTTCCTTTCTTTGAATATATTTGCCAATAAAGTATCCAGTGAATTTGACAAAGTCTTTTTTATTTTTTGGGAATATTAGGTCATACTTGCAGATGGGGAAGAGCAGAGGATGAGAAAATGTTATACATTGAGAAAACATTATGATTTCATGCTATGTGTGCTGATGCAGAAAAAACCCCAAAATTGTCTAGTTCCATGTATTCAGCTGGATTTAGGAAAAGATCTTTAAAAAGAGAAATTGAAGTAATCATGCATATGTATACATATAATGTTTATGTACCTTTCCTGCAGAAGAAAATGTGCATTAGTATTCACATTTGACATCCAAGGTATGTTGAAATTAATAAAATATTCAATTAGCAGGAGGGAAGGAAATGTCATATAGTGATATTCAGGAGCCTCTAGATACCCATAAGAAATGGTAAAATTATGATATTTTACAGGAGGTCAGAAATTACAGACTATGACCTTTGCTTATTTTATTGTGAAGAGTCTGTTTAGTCATCAAATAATGAGGAAATGGACCTCCTGCAAAAAAGATCTGTTAACACCCACTGAGATTTGCTGCATGCAGTGCTTCACTCTTTTTTTCAAAGAAACATATTTTAAGGACTGAGTTTTATGAATAATTATTAAAAAGGCTGCAAGGGGCCATTTAATACATATGAGTATATATATAAAATATAGCATGAAGAATCTTGAACTTCTTTGAAGAAGAATATTCGGGATTTAAAAGGGCATAAGTTTTTGGGAAGGTAACCATATGTTCATGGAGTCATAGAATCACAGAATGGTTTGGGTTGGAAGAGACCTTAAAGATCACTTACTTCCAACCCCCTGTCATGGACAGGGGCACCTTCCATTAGACAGGTTGCACCAAGCCCCACCCAGCTTGTCCATGAACATTCTTAGGGATAGGGCAACCACAACATTTCTGGGCTACCTATTCCAGTGCTTCACCACCTGCACAGTAAAGAATTTTCCCTTAATGCATAACCTAAACCTACTCTATTTCAGTTTGAAGCATTTCCCCCATATCCTGTCACTACATGCCCTTGTAAAATGTCCTTCTCCATTTTTTTGTAAGTCCCTATTAGGTACTGGAAGGCCACAATTATGTCACCCTGAAGCCTTTTCTTTCCCTGGCTGAACAAACCCAAGACATTCAGGCTTTCCTCACAGGAGGTGCTTCCATTCCTTTAATCATCCTGGAGGCCCTCCTCTGGACTGGCTCCAACAGGTCAATGTTCTTCTTGTGCTATATGTACTATAAATTAACAAGGTAATGCTTTTTTTTTTTTTCATCCTATAGCACTCTGTAATCATTTAAAATAAAATGTTGCACATAGTTAGAAATAAAAGTCTTTTCAATATCACTGTTGACTTGTTATTTGCAATTAGGAAAAAGCAGAGAATATATTAAGTATCATTACTATTGATCCTTTATATATACATATATATATATATATAAAGAGAGAGAGAAAGACAGAGAAGCAGAAGATGATTAGCTGTTTAGTAAAATAAAAGGTTCAATGTTTTTAATACAAAATACATTGTCATTGAATGTCCAGCAATTCTACAGTCTTTTCCTCTAATTAATTTCTATGCTTTCTTCTCCGTTATCCATGACCCTTTCTCATTTTCCTCTTTTAAAACAATTCATGAGGTTTTCTATTATTTGATTACTTAGTTTCAGATTTCCAGAGTTTCCAACTTTCCCAGTTCCAACTGCCTCACATCTTTCTGGCTAAAGTGTCAGGCTGAAAATTCTCTGAGGCTTTTGTACTATAAGGGCAGAGTATCATGGAGTGGTGCTAAGAAGTTGGGTCATTGTTCCCATACTGAATATACTATGTGTGTCGTAACTACCCTTGTAGCCATCTGTACTAAATGACAGTATGAAAACAAATTTAGCAGGCACAAATCATGTTTTGAAATAAATTCAAAGTTTTATAATAGATCTGAAGGTCACAAGATATCTTCTGTTACTCAAATTGTCTGGAACAATCAGTCAAAGGACAGTCTTTGTCAATGCTCCTGAATCAGTTGGAGACAAAAGACTTTACATGTTTCTTAAGATCTTCATAAAGATATCTATACTGTAATATCATGTTCGAGATTAGAAATTTGCAGCTAACATTTGTTCTTTGTTCAACACTTTTAATCAATTTTATTTCTCTGTTGTGTTGTCTGTGTTGCAGTTCCCTTCATTCAGTCATTCTCTCCAAATCTTTAATTAGCTGTTTCCTAGTCCTCCTTATTTCAGCAGGTCTACCATGGCTTTGCACTGCACTGTGTATTTAATGACTTATTTGAAGATATGGCAGTGTTAAAGTGTAGTACAGAAAGACCTGAGTTACATTTTTACTGAATTAATTACTCAATTTCTAAGCGAAGCCTATACAGAATATTTTCAGTTCAGTAATAACTGTAAATCATAACTCACACCCTCTGAAAAATAAAAAAATGTGTGGGGAAAGTTCTTGAATTTTATTTTGTATTGCAAACACTATCCTGTGACTGGAACCCAAACAATTGTATTTAAGTCTTAGCAAAGTATCTCCCAGTGCTACATTAGAGACATTCTTTTATCTGTAATGTTGATGAACCTAAAAATTAATGTTATGAATGCTCTGATTTTTATTCAAGAAGTTTGGTTTTTAGGCTGATGGCTCTCATCTGTGCAAGGAAAATAGTTTCACCACCTGCAGCATCTCTGTAAGTGAAGGAAGACATCTCTTGTTGTCTGTTGTAACCAAAGATGCCAGAATTTCTGCACAATAACACAACCTTTGTTCTCTTCTTCTCAAGCTCTGCTTCTTGCTGTGCACATATAAATTTTATCTCCTCAGCACTAGAAGGCTCAGATACCGAATTCTGTGTGACAATGAATAAACTGACTTTATGCTTCATTCCCGTGACAGAAATAAGGGCACTGGGGACTGTAGGACACACACACACACAAAAAAAAAATAATTCTAGGGGCTTTCTAAGTCTCACTATAGCTAAGTTTCAATGTAGCTTTTAGACGCTGTGTATAAAGGGAGAGCAAATAAGTTTGCTACTGGTGTTGACTTTTCCATATTAGAAGAAAGTACTATGTATGTTTGACATAATTCTAATAATAGAAAAACTTATTTCTTCTTTCTGTTATGGGAAATTGTGTTTCCATTCTTTCATTTGTGTGACAGCTGTAGAGCATATTTTATCTTTAATTACTTTCAAGGGAAAGAGGTGAGCTATTTGCTCTGTTTCAGGTTTTGATATTCGAGTGTTAGAGGAAACGAAGAACCACGAGTAGAATAATTTACTTTATTCCTATTTACAAAGTACTATCTTCTTTTTTTAATTTATTACTTTTTTCTGTGATTAAGTGTTCATTATTAAAGAAAATATGTTTTAAATTGCTAAACCTAATTACAGAAACATTCTGCAAATATGCTTAGGCATCAAATAACTTTCCAATGACATTCTGATATTCTTGACATCCTGATACTGGTTATTCTTTTGTTTTTGAAGGATTTGCATTCAGTCTGGATGTTTTATTTATTGTCTTGAAATATATTTATTGTTACAAGTGTTCTAAGCTGGGATAAAATCCCCTTGATTTAGATTTTGAATAATAACTGTTTTGTTTTAAAAAAGGCTTGCTGACTGACTTGACTAAGTTATTATTTTTCCCCTTAAAATAGTCATAGAAACTCAGCTGCACTATAGATCTGTAGGTAGGATTCGGGAGAGATTCCATTTTGCCAGAGAGGAAAGTATAAACCCGGGCTTTAATGAAGTCTCTTTTAATAATTTCCCTGTATGCTCAAAATTCTTTTGATATTGTTGTTTTTGTTGTTGATTTTTAGGTACTAGCTGTCCACTAAGCTGTGGCGCTTGGCAGTAAGGGACAGAATTGCCATCCTGCTCTTGTATAGTAGAAGGATGTACTGGATAGGACATAATGAATCCCTGATTAGTTTGGAAAATTTAGTCCTTGTCTTGTCTCACCTGCTTTGGCATTAAAGTGTCCAAGCCTATCTATTCTGTTCTAAATCTGAGGTTTTGCAGGCGTAAATCCGTCTGATTCTAGAAGTGGTTTTAAAGTTTTATGCTCTACTATATAGTGATAATTCTTAGGTAGTTGTCACAATGTCAATTGCTCCAACTGTTCTGAACTCTTTCCACAGTCACAGACAAGTACATAAATTTAATTGATATGGAAATATTTTTCACCAGCTACATAACTCACTATTTCAGATAATGTAAAACAAAACAAAAAAAACCCCAAATTCATAGTGAAGCTTTACTGAAAACTCATCTGTGCATCCTTTTATGTGAATGGGCAATACCCACCTGTTTTCAACATTCCCAGAAGGCTGTAGTATTGTTAAAGACTGATGTGTTCTCCATATCTAAACCATTTATATTAATAGTACAAATTTAATATAATACTTAAAAGTGTGCATATATGTGCATATAAATAATATATATATATATATATTTGTATATGTATAGTTCTATTTTTTCTGTCTTCTAGTTATGTAAAAATTAGGGTCATTAAGACAGTGAGATCTGATTAGATTGTCCCAATGGCCTGACCCAATATAATTGTATGCTTTCCTCCCTCTGTGATCTCAGGTTCTTTTCTGGATTCCATAACCTATTTGCTTAAAAAGAAAACCTGAAAAAAACTGAGTAGAGCTGTCTACTTTTTCTTAGTACACTACTATCTTTAGGTTCACTCTTGATGTAGTCTCATAATTTTCACTTTGTGTAACATGGTAAAAATTAGAAAGATGGAGGAAGTATGAAATGTACCTCTTTCCTCACATCTGCAAATAGGAAATGAGATTTTTAACTGAGTCTGGGTGGAATGAAGTTAACTTTCTTCATTGCAACCCATATGATGCTGTGATTTGCATTTGTGGCTAAAAGAATGTTGATAACACAGTAATCATTTATCTATTGCTCAGCAATGCACAGCACCAAGGCTTTCTTTCTTCACCCCCTGTTCTTTCAGAATAAGTAGGCTTGGGGTGGACAAGAATTTGAGAGTGAGCATAGTTGAGACAACTTAACTAAACTGACCAAATAGATATTCCATACTGTAAGCTGTCATGCTCAGCAGTAAGAAGATCAGCGAAAATAGTAAGAGGGAAGTTTGTGATTGTGGTCTTTGTCTTTCCAAGCAACTGTTATGCATCAAGGGCCCTACTTCCCAGGAAGCAGCTGGACATCTGCCTACTAACAGGAAGAACATTCTGCTTTGGTCATGTGTTTTTTGCCTAATTTATTGAACTGTCATTATCTTGATCCAGAAGCCTTCTTGCCTTCCTTCTTTTTTGATCCCATCCTGTGGAAGATGGGAGAGAGCAAGAGCCAGGCATAGTGTCTGGCAGGGATTAACCCACCAGACTTTATATGGGCAGACAGGGAGACTGCATAAACGTAAGTACACAAACACAAACACAGATGTGGATAAATGGATTGGTGTTGAGTTTATTCTACAGCTTTTGAAATAGGCTGGTAATGGTATAGCATGAAAAAAATCATATAATAAATTAATATCTATAGAAATGAGAACATGTTTTTCCATCTGAAAAAAACCATTAAAATATTTATAGATCTCTCTTTGCATAAAAAATCTGTGACCTGAAAAGGGTACTTATTCACGCTGTTGGTATGAGGCTTAGATCAACATCTTTTAAGTAGCTAGAGAATACCTCAAATGTTTTGGAAATAAAAATCCAATGGAAGTTTCCTGTGGTGTTTATCTTAAAAACAGAGGTAGGAGATTAACAAAGCAAACAAATCAGAAAATATTCAAAAGGTCAGACCACATATGCCTTAACCATCAGAGGACATATATATCTTAAAATATGTATGCATATATATGTGCATTTACTATACTACCAAAACTGTTTTTCTTTCATTTGTTCTTTTGTGTTAATAGAATGGAAATTTGGAGGAGAGGTGAAACCTGTATGACATATCTGTCAAAATATTCATTACAAACAAAACTCTTCACACGTTTTAACAGTAGATGTTATTTTATGCAGAAGTTTTGATGTCAGCATGATTATCTCTGTCATTCCTAGTTTGTAAGTACTCTTTTTGCTAATCTGACAGCATTCATTCTTCTTCTCTAACTTTTTAAATGTCTATTCCTTCAGAAAAGCTAGCATTCTGTTGTCAAGTAGATTTTTACAGTAGTAGGTAAATCATCACTGACCTTTTCTAGATTGTCTGCAGTCTCCCTTATTTGACATGATTAACACTATGCAACTTATTGATCATATTGTGTTTTATTTCATTGTAGATTTTATGTTCTGCATAATAATTAAAGTGAAGCTTATGTTGGAAATATAATTTTCCCTCAAAACTGTTTAGTCCTGATGTATACTTTTTTTCTCTTTTTTTGCCCTTTCACTCTAATTTATTATTTTTTTTGGAATTAGGAAGCCATTAAAGAAGATGGCGAGAGACATAAATATGAAAATCATAGAATCATGAAACAGTTTGAGTTTGAAGACATCTTTACTGGTCATCTAATTCAAACTTCCATTGCAATAAGCAGGGACATCTTAAATTACAAGAGGTTGCTAAGACTCCCATCTAATCTGACCAGTAATGTTTCCAATGATGGGATATACACCACCTCTCTGTGCAGCCTGCTCCAGGGTCACACCACCCGCATTGTAACATACTCCTTCCTTATATCAAATCTAAGTTGACCTTCTGTATGTTTAAAACCACCAACTCTTGTCCTTTTGCAACAGACCTTGAGAAAATGTTTGTCCACATCTGTCTCAAAAAGTTCTTTTAAGAACTCAGACTACAATGAGGTTGCCCCAGAGACTCCTCTTCTGCAGGCTGAACAACCCCAGCTCTCTCAGACTTTTCTCATAGAAGAGCTATTTCATCCCTCCAATCATCTTCATGGCTCTCTTCCAGATTCACTCCAACAGGTACATATCATTCCTGTGCTGAAAACCTCAGAGTTGGATTCAGTATTCCAGGTGAGGTCTCCCAAGAATGAAGGGGAAGAATCACCTCCGCAGACTTGCTGGCCACCTCTTCTCCTGATGCAGCCTGGGATATGGTTGACTTTCTGGACTGCAAATGCACATTGATGGCTCAGGTCCACCCTTTCATGCACCAGGACCCACAAGTCCTTCTCAGCAGAACTCTTCTCAATTCTCCAGCCTGTAAAATTATTACATTTGATCTGCGTAAGATCCATTAGACATCTTCTGTGTATGTATTACCTAACTGAAAAACTAGCATAGAAAGTTGTTATGATATTTTCTCAGTGTCTTATTTTGGGACATTATACCCTAAAGCTGTACCATCCTGAAAAGTAAAAATTGATTCAGGGTAAAAAACTGGAAATGGACACATGCAATATTGTGTATTAAAAAGTAAATGCAAGGAAACATTTTTTGAGCTTGGGGAAATTTGATTTTGAGCTTCATTTGACAAAATGGCTCAGCATAGCTTAAAACAGTATGAGAAGAGTTCTGAAATGGCACCTGTCTGCTTATCCATTTGTAATATTGACAGAACATAGATTTGTAGTATGCAGAGTTGACAATTTCCAACCGGATGTTGAAGCACTGATCTACATGACAGGAATTGTGATCATTAGTTGCCAGGCTTGAAAAGGATGTGGACAGATTCAATGTGGTTAGGTGCAATCAGTCCTGAAATTAATGCATAAATGGAAGAGACACTTTTTCATTATTGCCTACTTTGGGGGAAACAGTGGGTGCACTACTGTCAGAGTTCAGACTGATAGATATTGATACAAATCATTTTTATATGATCTGCCTATTTATTAGAATTGCTTTTCTGCTCTCTATATGGAAGTCCATGATGCATTACATTCTGAACTTCCTAATGTTCAGATTGCTGTTCTCATTGCAAGAAATAATGAAATGGATTCATTACTTTATTCTTAAAATATTCTGATTTATTTTAGGATATACCTTCTTCAGGGATTTCATATATCCTTTTGTTGTCTAGTTCATTTATTTTATTGTAGATGGGAACATATTATACACATTTTGAAAACAAAAAAATTCAACAAATATTTTTAGATTAGTCATGCACATAAATGAAACAAGGACAAGGACCTGAGAAGATACTAATTCCTATAATGTTTTCAGTATTGATAAACTCAATATCATTAATGTAATAATGAACAGAGAGGAATTAAAAGCAGGCAACTGCTTTTTTAGTTGCATCTATACAAAAGAAGCAAATTTTTTTGGTATAGTTTTAAAATTTCCTTTGAAATTATGTTTTGCAAAACACAGTTCTCTCACTTTGAATCTAGAAATGAAAGCTCAATCAAATTATAATCCATTAGTACCACAAATTTTGCATATGTGGGGGATTCTACTTTTTGTATTTATCTTTTGAATTCAGAAGATAAAACTGTGAAAGCTGAAAGAAACTACTGTGATTTCTCTGGACACAAAGATATTAAAAGGAATTTAACACTATTACAGTGATACAAACTATCTGATTAAAAATGATTTATTAGTCTAAGCCTGCAGCACTACTCCTGGGCTTCAGGCCAGTATCCCTCTGGAGAGTTATACTTGTGGAGGAAAAGAAGAAAACATATCCTTCACTGCTAATTTTAAAAATATATCAAACTATTTTGAAGGTGAATATATGATTAGAACACTAACAGTAGGAGCAGGAGGGCAAAATGCTGGTAAGATATGCAAATACAAATGTGTCATTAATGTAAGCCTGAGAACAACTGACCTCTTTGATATTTTCAAATGGGTTTGGGTGCTTGAACTTTACCTTCATCTCTACATTATTTTTAGAGAGAGAATTTTACATGTATTTCTTTCAAATTCCTCCTATGCCTTACTTCAAATGCAGAATATTTGGGTTATTACCCTTTATCTCTCTTGCTACTTAAATAATGCCTCTTTTGTCATGTCGTCTTAGATCTGTAAAGACTTCATTTTTTAGTTTTTTTATTTGCTTAGAGTCTGTTCTGTGACAGGTCAGGTGTGTTTTCTTTGTACAACTTAATGAAGTAAATACCTGCTTAGAAATACTTCCTGAAAATAATAATTGCAAACAAAGCCAGGAAGTCAGCTTTGTCCTGGGCCCAACTTAAATGCTTCTAACACATAGGTGGGGAATAAACAAAAGGTGTTACCAAAACACGTCCATCTGCAGGGCTATGATCTTATTGTCATGGAGATGTGGTGGAATGGCTGCTGTAGAATGCAAGGATAAAGGCTCTTTAGGAAGGACAGACAAAGAGGGGGTGTTGCCTTCCGTGTCAATGGCCAGCTGGAGCGAATGAAGCTCCACCTAGGGATGAAAGAGCAGCAGCCTGAGAGCTTGTGGGTCAGGATTGAAGGGAGAGCAGGGACAGGGCCCATTATAGTGGGGGTCTGGGGCAGGCCACCCAACAGAAGACTGAGCTTCTGAGGCCCCTTACAGACAAATAGGAGCAGCCTTATGTTCACAAGCCCCTGTGGGAGACTTCAACCACCCCAATATCACATCAATTTTTCAGTGTTGTAAGGAAAAGAAAGGCATAAGCAGGCTCTTGGAATGTGTTGGCGGCCATGTCCCTATCTAAGTAGAGCAAAGAGATGTTGAGCTGAACCTTTTTCTTACCATCAAGGAGGAGCTGTTAAGGGGGGGAACGTAATGTTGAAGGGCAGCCTTGGTTGCTGTGACAATGAAATGGTGAACTTTGAGATCCTTAGCAAAGTGGGAAGAGTACACAGCAAGCTCACTACCTTGGACTTCTAGAAAACAAACTTTGGCTTCTTCAGAGGTCTGCTTGGTAGAGTGCTGTGTGATAAAGCCTTGGAGAGAAGAGGGGCTCAAGAGGGCTTCTTAGTATTGAAGGATCACCTTAAGCAAAAATGCCAGGAGGCCTGTGTGGATAACCAAGGAATACCTGAACAACCTCAGGCACAAAAAAGAAGACTACAGAGACTGGAAAGAGGTCAAGTAACCTGGGAGGAATACAGAGAGATTATCCAAGCAGGCAGAGATCATGTTAAGAAGCTGAAGCCCTGATAAAGCTAAACTTGGCCAGGGGCATTAATGGCAAGAGAAGGCTAGGAAAAACATGAACCCTCTCCAGAAGGAAACAGGAGACCTGGTTAGCCAGGATATGGAGAAGGCTGAGGTGTTTAATGACTTTCTTGTCTTGGTCTTCACCAGTCAGTGTTCCAGCAACACCTCCTGAGCCAAAAAAGACAAAAGCAGTGGCTGGGGGAATTTAAAACTGCCAGCAATAGGAGATAATATTTGAGACCATTTAAGGAATTTGAATATGCACAAGTCCATGAGACCCGGTGAGATGCATCTGCAGGTCCAGAGGAATCTGGTAGAAGAACAGTTAAGGTTTATTTTTTGCAGCATTCTTTGAACCAATTTTTTCCTTTTATGATCTGTTGATTTCCTTAGTGCATGATGACTCTCAGTAATTCACGAAGTCTGTATTTTCAGTACAGGTTGAAGCAAGCAACCAGAAATCATATGGTGATGTACAGTGGCAAAGCAGTGAATAGCAATGCCAACTCAGATTCCCACAGCCAATGCAGATTTGTTGATGTAGTGCTAATGAGTGCCTGGGCTAATGAGATTTGTTTTTCAGCCACTTCAGTTGGATGAAGCATTGTACAGTTGGATGAAGCATTGTACAGTTGTACAGCTTCTAAATCCAAGATTGATGTACTTAGCCCTTGTTTGATTATCTCTGATACCGTTCTACATTGTTTATGGACTTATATTAAAGTTTATGCTAGAGAGAACTTTATGGACAGTTAATGCTGGGCTGTGTTGCACCAGCCAGCCTTTTTGTTGTATGGGTAAGAGTCATGAGACATGTACTGTTCATTGTCTACTTCACATCTGATAGGCTCCCATTTCATATATACACAGAAAATCTCAACAGCTGCTGTTTATGTTGTGCTGTTGTTCTCTATCATGCAATACAGTGTTCAGCCTCAGAAGTAAAGAAAAAGAAATATGAAGACAGAAGGATGACTAGACCAGAAAATGTAGAACCTCTACTTCAGTCATGTGTACTCACGCTCGTATTTCTGAACTGGGAATAAAAGTTGCTTAATTGGGTGACTGGGAACACCAGTCAAATTTTAGGGCATAATGTATTACACTGACAAGACCAATTTAGGAATATTTTCTTTCTATAGAATATTTATTTATTTAATGATTTGCACCAGGAAAGCTTTCATTTGCATGATACAGTGTGAACATACAAAGAAACGCCAAACAGCTGTATTCTAGGCTGAGAATGAGTTAAAGCAATATAAATAAAGGCAAAAAGAAAGAAAATCATGACACTGATACAGGGAACAAGATTTCTCCCTTTGAAAGAAATATTGGCTCTGCCTTTGAACGTTTTCCAAGGCTGCAATAGCAATAAAATCATAACATCAAGTTTCATACAGAACAAGGCTAATGTTCCTTTCTAGCCAAAGTGACAATGAGATCTACTCCAAATTATATTATTTTTATCATCAAGATCAGGACTGAGCAACGACCTGAAAATGTTTTTGGCATGATTTAAAACAAATTATTAATTAACAGCTTTCTTTAGAGGGAGAACATGGATGACAACATTGACCTTGTTTATAGTTTCCAACAGCACAGACATCCAGATTTCCAGATCTTGTGGATTTCTTTAGGTGTATATTATTTCTCTCAGCTGAGGTCTTTCCCTCTATGTAAGGCTCATTCAGGTTTGAAGAATGAAGCATTCATCTGAACAAGCAAAGCATAGAATTAATTAAATAATGATGAATACATCTAGGAAGTTCTAAAAATCATGGGGTTGCATGGGGAAATGATGTCTGCAATTCATCTGAAAGAATAACTTTGAGAGAATGTCTTTTTTTCTCCTCCAAGTTATTCTTTCACAGCTTTATGACTACCTGTAGAAGCTGGAAAGGGACTTTCTACAAGGGCATGTGCTGATAGGACAAGGAGTAAAGGCTTTAAACATAAAGAGGTTAGGCTTAGATTGGACATCAGGACAAAATTGTTTTCTGTGAGGGTGGGGAGATCCTGGAACAAGTTGCTCTGGGAAGTTTTAGATGCCCTGTCCCTGGAAATGTTCATCAGGTTGGATGGGGCTTTGGGAAACCTGGTGTAGTAAAAGGCGACTGAGACCATGGTGGGGGATTGGAGCTAGATAGTCTCTAACGTTTTTTCCAACCTAAACCTTTGTATGTTTCTGTGAGTTACCTTTGCAAATTCTTTCTCTCTGTAAAATTTTTATAGGACTTCTCTCGTTGTCCTTCCATATACCTGTGCACTTTGTCTCCTTCAACAGACATTTGTTCCAGGGCATTCCTTTCTGGAAAATGTCATAGAATCATAAATCAATTTAGGTTTAATGAGACCTTTGGAAGTCATGTAGTCCAAATTACTGCTCAAAGAGTTCCAATGATAGTAAATATGTAAAGACTGTATCCAGAGGAATTTTAAGACTTCCAAGGGTATCTCCAACGACTAGGGCTGTAACTGAACAAATTTCATGATATAGAAAAAATGCCTTAAATGTATTCCAACGTACGTGTCAAGATACAAGTTCATATATCACTAGGCATCTCCATACTCTCCAACCAGGAAAGAAGTATACTGAGAAAGGTAAAAAAGACAATAGTAGTATTGTTGAGACAGCAGTCATTAACAGTTCAGGGATTAAATAAGAAGAATACTTGTGGGTTCCTTCCAACTCAGGACCTTCTATGATTTTATGACTTATCTGAAAAAATATAAAGATTAAAAATATCCTCAATGAACATGATGATGATGATGATTAATGTCTTACTAGCAGCAGTAAAGACTGACCTTTCCCCACCTGGCAGATGACTGCCTGGTCACAGAAATTTGTTGGTTATCTCTTCGGGCTTTGTGAGCAAATAAATGCTTGGTCTAGAAGGTATTAGTTCCAGTCACTCATTCTTTGAGCATTAGCCAACAAACTATTGCACTTAAATTGTGGTTATCTTACTTTATCTCACTGTCTGATGAAGGATATCCAAGGAAAAGAGATGCTGAGGGAGACAATTACAGATCCAACATTTCAAGAAGATTATGGCAGGCAGCATGGATGTTCATTCTGAATATTCTCATGTGCTTTAACAAATATAGCAAATGAGAATTTATGCTTCATGACTGCCCATTCCTCTACTGAGTTGCCCTAATCAAGAAGTTTTCATATACTTCTCTGTTTTGGTTTTCTTTTCACTAGCAAGACAGTATGAGATTTGGTAATACCAGGTGGTGCCTTGTCTGCTGTGTGCCAAGGACAGAATGCAGCTCTTACCTTTGTTGCAACTGAGAAGGAAGAAAAAAGTTATCAGTACACCTCTTACAGCACAAAGTGTTTTCATTTTACCTGAACAAAAAATACCCAAATGAACAAAGAATGGAAAAAGATGCCTTTCACTCTCTTTGGTCTTCAAGATGTTGATCCATTCTTAATCATCCTTGGTTTTCTGTTGCAAATAGGAGGAACTTTGTGATCTTCCTTATTCCTCTTCTCTTTGGATGCAAGAGCAAGGAGAGATTAGTCTTTTCATCTCTAACAAACTGTTTTCTTGACAAGCCAACTGATTGCCTTTAACTGTTCTTCTTCTGGTCCACTTCCTTTTGCACTTAGCATTTGGAAGATCATAGAACTAGTTTTAAGCACTGTAAGGGTTTCCTTAGCATGCTCAAAATATTTTTTGAGCTCCATCATTCATACAAATTATTGTACCTTTGATTTATGTAATTTGTGTGCCTGAAATGGATGATTTGTTTCATTGACATCATTATAAGAAAAAACCCCAAACAATGTTACAATTAAGCATTAATAATTCATACATTTTAGACATTTGTTTCAGTTAAATAAAATAGAAATGTAGCCACATAAAAATCCATACATTTTTAAGCTGATTAGATCAATAAAGTATGATCTCATGAAGGATTTTATTATTATACTTCCTTTCTATGGTAACTGACTTCAGAGAAGCAGTTACTGTACCTATTTTTGTTTTGGAACACTGCAAAACTGTAAGTGGATTTATTCAAGATCATTCAAAACATTCTGTTACCTCAAAATAACTGTTTATTTGTAATGATTTATTATTGAAAATATAATAATAATAATAATAATAATAATAATAATAATAATAATAATAATAATAATAATAATAATAATAATAATAATAATAATAATACCCCTGAACATTCTGTCCAGGTGGTTTAACCTGCATAAGATAACAGCATGAGCCTTCACAGTGGAATAAAATGTTTTTCTTTTTTCAAAATCTGATTATTTAATTGAAAATACTTCTAGAGTTTACAGCTGCAGAGGTAAATCTGGAGAAATGTGTGTCATAATATCCATCTCAGTCTATGAAGACCTTCAAAAAGTATTTGTGAGGAAACCAATACTTAAAGAAATTGTTTTATATGATTTAAGGTTTCACTGATGATGAAACAACTGTTGTTTATTTGTGGGCAGCAGAAAAACAAGACAAAGGCAAATATGTCTGAAAACACTAAAATAGGGAACTTTAAAAAACTATATGTATTTACTGTCTTAACACCACCATCTATTGCCAGCGGCATTACAACAAGAATTTCATCTTTAGGCACAACTATGAAAATCTTCAAAATAAAGCTAACAAGACACACTTACATATGTTGTCTGAATATAACTCTAATATCAGTGCTTCTAAATAACCTATATGCAACTAGAATGAAAGACTATTATTTTTTTGTTAAATTTAACTTAATTATGAAGTTTGTATAATCTGGAGCAAGACTCATTATAAAGAAAGAATTAGTGTTTAGTGAAATTCAACACATTCACCTTCTCTTCTGACTAAAGCAAAGTAGAACCAGGCAATTTAAATAAGTAATACCATATCAGGGAATTGCATAGATTATTGCACCAGTGTCCTGGGGTAACTTTATGATGCTTGTATCCCCATTTGTCTATTTAGCCCAGAAATAAGTTTTGCACCTTCAAGACTGGTTCTGAGAGCCAAGACAGAGGAGACAAGCACAGAGTTTATTTTCAGAAACTTCACTTGCTTGCCCACATCCTTCTCCTGCACTGTGTTGTCTGCGGACAGACGGCAGGACACAGCTCTCCTTTGCTTTTAGTAGGTTTCTAGCTAGCTGAGGCAGAGGAATTCCCTGGACTCTTTTTTCCTTAGAACTCTTCAGACCTGCTCTGGACTGAACACCCAGCAGAGCACCAGCAGCTCGCACCTGTGGCCCACCAGGGCCTGGGCCATGGCATTTCCAGCGCCAGAGGCACTGATATGAGACTGAATGAGCCTAGCTACAGCCCACAAAGGGGATTTTCTGAGTTTGTGGTCTCTTTTAGAGCAGCAAAAGGTTTTATTGTTTAATATTGTTCATTTTTTTTGTGCTAGTGGGTGCTTTACCTACTAAATAAACAGTTTTTTTCCACTTTTCTTCAAAGAAATAAATTCCCAAACCAGTTGGACGAGGGGCTGCATGAATCTGCTTTCTAGAAAAACCCCTTCAGAAGTTTTCTCCCGAATCTGCCCTAAACCAGGACAAACCAAAAAACAGAAACTGTGTTTACCTTGCAACAATACTATATGTATTCCTGTTCTGATACTAAAAAATGCCTACAATTCAATACGAGTAAATCCCATATACTTCTAACTGTATCAATAGTGAGGAAAGGAAAGAATGAACTGGAAAAGCTATATTCTGGCTTAAAAAAATGCCATCTGACTTTGAATTAAAACTGTCCTAGAATTGTAACCACTGTAGAATTGAAGTCGCACCCAATTTTCACATAGTTAATAAAAGCTGCTCACAAATTGAAGTTGGAGATACGAAAAGGAAAAAAAAAAGGTTTTGATGCAGCTTTAGTTGGAAGGCAGATTTATTTATTAGTAGTGTCTCTTGTAGCTTCCCTTCCCTCTCATGAGGTGTGGAGGGTGCAATTTCAGTGACTCTGCTGTAATTCTTCTATAACTCTTCCACAGATGCTTTAATGTCAATCAATCCCGTCTCTCTGTAGGAGCTGACTGTCTCCCTAGCACTGCAATTCTATTCATTCAATTCATATTGAATTCTATGGATGTATTAAAGGGACAGTTGGCTAGCACGGGGAGGACAGGGTTGATTGACTAGGCTTCTGTGCAAGAATTACAGTAGAATTACAGCGCAGATGCAGAAATTGCAGCCTGCTGCTCCATAGAGGAGTTTGAATGGAAATGGTGCTGGAAGGGAAGAATTGTACCTATAAGAGACGTTGCTAATAGTTGAAAAGTCTCCCTAAAATTAATCTTAATTAAAACAATTTGGGGAAAAAATAAAAAAGCTAAAATTCATTTTGAAGTACAGTGGTTTTGAAAAAGAATACAAAATCATTAAAATATACTGTTTTTTTAACTACAGTTGGAAAAAAACTGTTTTTCTAAGGATTCTAGCAATGATATGCTGTTCTGACAGTAGTACTGTTCTATATCTTTGATCATCTAAATATCAGGGATCTATTAAAATCTAAATAGCAGGTTTTGTGCAGAGCAACAGTTAAAGTGTATTCATTAAAAAAACACAGTTTGGCATTTCCTTCCTGATTCTTCATTCCAGTGACAATTTAAAAACACACATAAATAGTTTTTCAGTTTTAAACTGGAATTTCTTATTCCAAGTACTGAATAAACAGATATTTTTGGGGAATTTCAGATATGTTATTAACATCCACAGACCAAAAGCACAGACTTCAAAACCAGGGAAATCCTAAGTTTGTCTTCTGAAAGTGATTAAACAGAATTTTAATCCTTTTGACTTAATAAATGTGTGCTATCTTAGTTATATTTTATGATATTAAGACCATTACGGCATCCAGGCATAGTACAGTGAGTCAAAAACCTCACTGACTGTCATTGGGCTTTAATTTGCTCTGTTATGAAATTCAAAAAGATATTGTCTATGCTATGAGAGACACATTTAGTAAATTAACCACCTATACCAGTATCTTTAAAGTATTTTTGTAGTGCGGCTTTCAGCCGCTTCCTTTTAATTTTTGATACAGTAGTGGTTTTATATAATCTTATATAAAACATGTATTAAGTCAGGAAATTCTTCCATCCAAATCTTCCAATCTAGAACACTTTTTTCCTACTTGTAGATTATTACTATCATTACTCTTTTTACCTCTTTTGACCCTTTTCTATTTTTGTTGTAGGTATTTAATTTTTATGCCTTTGTCAGTTTCATCAGTTTTGTTTCCTGAAATAAATAAGATACACTATACATTCAGATCAATAGGAAATAAAATTTAGTGGCATTTTTTTCTTGATACAAAATACCTGCACCAGAACAGACAACATAAAAGGTTTTCCTGAAGGAGTATTACAATCTTTGATTAACTGTTGTACAAATTAATAATACTGATACAAGTTCTCAAAGATATCAACTTATAATTTTTAGTATGGGTATGGATAGAGTTAAGCAAACCAGCCTTTGGAACATCTAGATACCTTTGTTCTCCCTGATCACAATTACTGTAGGCAAAGTTATGTGACTGCCTCATAGTCATCCATGACTGGATGGAATTGTGTTTTGCTTCTGGTAGGGAACAAAATCTTAAGATTCTGAAATGCATGTTTTTGATAGAGAAACAGAGAGGATTGAGTGCTTTATATTTTTTCCAGGGGCTTATTTGCCCCCACTGCTGAATTATTAACTCCCACTCTGGACAGTCCACTGGCATTACTTCACCCTATGCACATCACCTGTGTTTGGTTGATTGAAGAAGAAAGCTCACCAGTGATGGATGCTATGTCACACACTATTTGCCTAGACTGCAATTAAAATTATGCTACTCTGTGACTTTACAGAAACAGGGCCAATCCAAATGGTGAGCTGAATAATTTCCATGCTTAAATGTCAGGGAAGCTTCAGGCACAGGAGGAAGCTCAAGTCAGCTCATTTGATGAGGTAGCTCTGCATCATGTGGCTACAGTCTGGGAGAATCAGAAATGTGGTTTTCCATATGATAACAGTTTGGATTGTGTCTTCTCCTTTGTCTTTGCTTGTCCGCTTGCTTACCCCCCGGATTTCAGCTTCATGCTACTGCACCGATGCTTTTGGAGATCTGGTGTAGCTATGGACTTGAAATATTGTACTAAACCACTTACTAAAAGGGTTAGAAAAAGTACTATTTTCAACAAAATAACTTTTCCCATCACTTGCTCACAGAAGGACACAGACTGAAAAAGTGCAGGAGCAGGATCAACCAGGTGAAGGCAACTTATACTACAATTATTTTATTTTTATGATATAATGAATGCCCCTTCTTATTTTTAATTACAATTACCTGTTGAATGTATTCCCTCATGTTTGTTTATACTAATACACCTATGCAACTATTAGGATTTTATTCTTTGGTAGGGCTGTTGGATAGGGTTTTATCTCCTGAAAGCTAGACCTCATTTTTCTTAGTTCTGGAACACAAGGTTTTAGTGTGCTGTCTTAAGTTTATTGTATCTCTTCTATGTTCTTAATAACTTCTTGTGTTTACTGCTTGCTTAATATTTTCACATTTAATTTCTGCCTTCACTTTGATACACATGAAATTTCATCAAGTTTGTCTTGAGAGACGGTGTTCTCTTATCTCTGGGCCTTGCTTGAACTCAAGAGCAGTTCTTTTCTTTCAAATATATAGTAAAGGTGTGAGAAATTCTTGCTCTTCCATTTGATTTCTCAAGGGAAGTTATGTTAGTTATTTTTCTGTTACTTGAACTCTTTGACATACAAGGAAAGTCATTCAGAAATCTAATGAGAAAGCATATGATATTATGCTTCCATTATGCATCCCCACCTTTACTGGGAGGATTTATTTGTATGCAAGTTTCTCTGCCTTTGCCAGCTGAGCAAAGGTAAAGCTGTGCAAGCTGGCTAGAGTGAATGCAAGTATACAAAACAAAAATAACATGTACTTGTACAGATTATGCTTTATGTGTTCAGAAAAGATCTTACAGTGTAGTTTTCCAACATTTGGATGACACTGGTTCAGTTAAAAAAATAATCGTAATTGTTTTTTGCGGTAGGCTGAGTCACATCTAATCTGCGCAGTATAATACTGCCCTTGGTCAGAATTAGATGAGAAAATATGTTATGATGTCAGGTTTATGCATTGAACTTTATTTTTTTTTTTTTCAGTGTACACCATTAGATCTCCATATCAGGTTTTAGGATATATAGTAAAAAATTCAATGTAATTCTGAAACAAACTACCAAAGCATGTAATATATAATAGAATATATTATATAAATAATGTCATATCATGACATCTGATTGTTTCGTTACTATCTGTGGCATAATACAAAAAAAGGACATGTTTAATGAGAATATTAATAGTGTGATGTTGTAATAATTTTGACAAAAGAACTTGAACATGCTGTGCCAGCATTTGACAGAATTTGTGTGACTGTTTTAATAAGAAACGGCTTTTACACGCCTCACTGATACCTGCACAGAACCTATGCTTGTATGAGACTGATCTAGACAATGATATTAATGGCTTCAGCTAACATGAGGTGCAGATTGGGAAAAAGACAGGAGCTGTCTAGTTTATGCTCATTTTAAAGAAAAGCAAAGAAAGCACAATAGCTTGGAGGAAGCAATTAAGGCTCAAAATAAAAGTGAAACCCCTGAGATTTATTAGATGTTCCTTACTTAGAATTATTGGCATAGTTTTGGAAATTTAACAGTTACTGGTTATAACAGTGACCAGCAGTGTTTTCCTTTTCCTGTACCTACTTAGAAAATTGCAACCTTTTCTGCCAGATGTGTACTTTATAGCTATCCATTCCTTCACTGTCTCTTCATTGGGCTTCTGAGAAGACTGGTATGACCAGCAGGGCTAGGGAAACCATTGTCCTGCTCTACTCAGCACAGGTGAGGCTACAACTTTAGAACTGTGTTCAGTTTCAAGCCCCTCATTTCAAAGAGATCACTGAGGTGCTGGTGTCCAGAACAACACAACAAATCTGGGGAAGAAGCTGGAGCACAGGTGTTATCTGGAGGAACAGCTGAGGCAGCTGGGGCTGTTTGGTGTGGAGAAAAGGAGGCTTAGAGGAGACCTCATTGATCTCTACAATTATCTGAAAGGAAACTGTAGTGAGGTGGCACTTCATCTCTTTTGCCATATTTCAAGTGAAAGGATGAGAAAAAATGACTTTAATTTGTGCCAGGGGAGGTTCAGATTAGATATTGAAAAGTTGGGGTTTTTTTCACTGAAATGGTTGTCAAAACATTGGAATGGGCTGCACAGGGAAGTGGAGGAGCCACCATCTCTGGAAGTGCTCAGGTGGTATCTGGATGTGGCTCTTGGAGATCTAGTTTAGGGGCGATTATGGTGATAACTGGTTGACAGCTGGACTGGGTGATTTTGAAGGTCTCTTCCAGTCTTGGTTATTCTGTGATTCTGAATTACTCTCTGTAAAAATATTACTATTGTGATTATTCAGAGACTGAAGCTGGATTTGGATGTGCTGCTCACATGACATTTGTGCCAGGTTAGAACATTTTGTTCCTATCCCACTCATCTCTCTTTTCCTATTTTTTTTCCTTCCCTTCAGAAAATCATGTTTTACCTAAAGGAGGAAAACCTTGCTATTATTAAATACTCAAGACTACTTTTATTGTCTAGACAGAATCCTTTTAGAGAGTTATACATGTACGTCTGCCAGCAAAGCAGAGGAGGTCAAATTAGGAAGTGGTGGGTCTCCACGTGTGACCTGGCAAAGATAATCTGTTTGCAGAACTCCGCTGCAGCCATACAACTTTGCCTGACCAATCTGATGTGGTCCATAGTGACCTTCAGTACTTTGGGTACTTTGCAGAGCACTAAGTCTTCTTTTCCATATGGTGCTTAAGTATGTATATTTTGACTTTAATATACAAATTGAGCTACACATTTTCTTACCTGAAAGATTTCCTCACTTTTTCACAAATGAAATGGGAATAAGTTTATCTACCCTTTTTTGTAATTTTAAGAATCCAGAGACAAAAGTTCTCTACAACACTTTTATGACACTTTATTTGTTAATATATCAACAGAAAACATTCTCTGATATGCAGCTTGAACTTTTTCATTCTTACTTTAATCCTATTACTGTTGTTTAAATCCCTGTTTATCATCCTGAGTGATTCTTCTCCTGCCTTGGATTTACACTCCCAAGATATTCAGGGACTGTTATCAAGTCCCCTCATTTCAACAAAGAGGAAGCCATGATATACTTTATGTAGGAGGAAGCCGCGATATATTTAATATTTATTTATTTATTTATAATTCTA